>NW_005842681.1:30126-44852 GCF_000455745.1 Alligator sinensis | reverse complement strand
GAAAGACGGAGAGAGACGGAGAGACGGATCTCTAAGCGCTGTGGGTCCTTTCAAACCCAGCGCGTCTTTCTTAAGAAGGCGAGAGAGGCTCCAATTGCCGAACCCCTGGAGCCTAGCAAACTCCAGGGCACCACTCACCAACGGCCTCTAGCCTCTCCCTGTCACCGATCGCAGCCCAGACGAATCCCTACCCTAGAACCCAGTTATTGAAACCACGGAGTCTGAACCACTCCGAGGATCCTGGGAACCGAGTTTTAGAGTCCTCCAACGAGGATTGAAGCGGAGCTGTACCTGAAAACTGTCCAGCCTGCACCGCGACCATCTCCGGTGTAAGTAAATAATCTTTTCAATCAACCATTATGCCTCCGTGACTGATTCTAGCTCGAGCGTACTATTCTACCCCGCGGCTTTTCTCCGGCCCCACGTGCCCGGGCTGCTGGCCACAGCCTGCGTGCACACAGACGGGCCCGGCTCGTGCCCGCCGAGGACAGGACCGGGAGCCAGACCGCACACCAGACTAATATACTGTAAAGATAATTCAGATAATACCATCCTTACAGCTGATAGGACTTCAGAGTACTGGTGCCTTTTCGATGACAGATACTGTTTCAGTAGCACTCCAACCTTGGGGGAAAATTTTTCCAAAATTAAAAATCATCCCCCCTCCATTTTTTAAAACAAGTAGGATTGATTTTCTTCATTGCAGAATGGCAATATAGACTGTTTACCACATGTTGTGCCCCAAATATCTTTTAGGTAATTATATTTTCATTTCACTGATGACAATATTGTATAAATGCTTGAGTCACGTCATCAACTGCATTTGGTTTCTACTAGATAAACAGTACCTTAACTCAGAAAACAGTATATTCAAAAAGCAAGAAACTTCTTGGCTGCCATTTAAAATGAAACCTAGTCTAAGTGATCTAAATTGGAAAACAGACGAATTACAGCAAGAAAGCCAAGGAAGTTTTTGTCAAGGTCTGTGCATTTTAGCCTGCACACTCAATTTTAGAGGACATACAGTCTGGCTGTCCACTGACACCTGGGGAAGGCTAATGAAGGCAAGAAGAAATAATTAGGAAGCTAAAATAACAGTGGTAAGGAGCCAAAGACATTTTAGGTTTAACTAACTCTTTTGAAATAAAAATCTATTGCACATAGGAAAATGTTTTTAGGGTTAGTGCACAGTGTGTGGAGTGAAAATGATCCCATTTGATGCTACCACCTACCAAACTGATAAGTTTTGGCATAAACAAGTCTATGATCCAGGCAGGAAGTAGATTCTATGCTGTACGTTCACACACATGCCCATCCCTAACAGTGTATGGTACTCACTTCTGAGATGCTTGTCCAGAGGTTAATTTTTTGTCCTGAGGTCTTTATAGTTTCTTCTCTTCCTTGACATATTTTATCAAAGCATCAAAGTCTCTGAGACCAATACAAGTATTGTTCAGTCAGTGGCTTGTTTAGGAAAACAGTTAAGGGGGAAGGTGCTATTAATTCCCTGATATCACAAGGTCACCTTTATAATGCACCCGAGTTTGATCCATGTGGTAGACAAGGCAGCTATGTTTGTTTATGAATTCTAGTTTGCCACAGTAGAATATGGAGTTCTGCTGTTCTGCCACCTCTCTAGGGCAACTTTTTCACATAAAAGTCATATTTGGAAGAATTTTTTTTTGCCCAGAAGCATAAGAAACATAGGACTGGGTCTTCAGATGGTGTATACTAGCATACTTCTATGGAGGCCTTTGGAGCTAGGCTGAGGTAAGCCATCTAAGGATCTGCCCACATTTATTTTAAAGACAGCTTCAGAATGTTAATCTGCCAAAGTGGGTAGATTAATCTATCAAATATATTTAATCCAGCCTGTGAGCCTGTATTTTGACATTCATGGCTTAGTAAGCAATGGTGGAGAAATAACCTACATTCTTAGTCTCTCTGATGATCATGTAATAGAGGACCTACATTATGTAGGAGGAAAAGGAAAGCAGATATAGCAAAATGGGTATGGTTATAAACCGACTGAGAACCAATCAGTCACTGATAAGGCCACCTCAGATCTAAAATGTTTTGGGGGACACTGACCCCAGGGAGTGTAAACAGCTTCTCCGTGATTCACATAATTCAGAACAACCCCTCTTTTCCAAAGCCACTGTGAAAGTAAGCCCTGATCCTTCAGCATACTTAAGGTGCCAGTTATGATTTAGAACATGATATTTCAAGCCTTATTTCCTTTTATTACTGAGTGAAAGTTTTTCAAATGCTTATTAAGATAACCTGGGAATCAGGGAGGAAAACAATGAATCACTGATGAAGAAGAAATGAATCTTTGAGAGAATCCTAATAAAGAAGCATTTATCATTCTTTCTTCTTTATTTATCTTCTCAGCCTGAGTTTCAGTCCCCTCACCTGTGTGACTGATGCTGCCTTTGAACAGCTTCCACCCCCACTTTTTCTTTTTCAGGTTCATCATGCTACTAGCCCAGCGAAGGGGATAAAATAAAGCTCTTTAGAGGTGAAATCAAACACTTACAGTTTCCCTCTCTCTTCTTGTTATCGTTTATACTGCAGCCAGTTCAGAGACTGCACCCAAATCAATATTTTGACCTGCTGAGAATGAGCAATTTCAGCATTTTCTTTCATTAAGGGGTTTTTTTAATTATTGCTTATTAAACTGATTTTAAAATAAGAAAAAGAGCAATTTGCCCCAGTGAGAAGCATAGACAAACTAGTAGCCCATATCAATGCGTCAGTTTGTTCTTGTAGTTTAGTTAGCAGCACATTTAGTTAATAGTTGTAAGCTGCAGAATGTTAAGATGGCTTTATTTGGTATGGGTTATTACACCCAAGTTTGGTTTTTGCAAGGTAAGTTGTTCATTAAATGCCATCCTGATGCTGCTATGTGAGTGGTTGTTTAACTAGTCTGTTAATCTTTATTCCAGTACTTTTCTGTAAAATTTTCCTCCTCTCAGCATAGACGCTCTGTAGAAGAATAGATTGGTTGGTATGCTCATCTGTTAACCATAGGTAGCAGAAGGCTGGGACTAATGGGGTTTAGCCCCCCCAAAACTAATTTTGCAGCAGCCAGCAACAGCATCACTGCCATGCTACAGCACCACACCCAGCGCCCCTGCTGCGTGCTCCTTCATGCGTACGGCACCAGTGCACACCAGCCCCTGCAAAGGCCCTGAAGGATGGAGGAACAGGGGCCAGATGGGCGCACCCCACACTGCCAAGCCCCCCCAATAATATTTTCTTCCACTGCTTATGCTGTTAGCTCACAAACTGTTTTTTCAGCTCACAGCTACTGCCAAAGCAGGCTGTCGTTGAGCAACAAACTGGAAGGATTTCTGAACTAGATACCTATGGTCAGATTTTTCAGTGGTCTAACCAACAGTCAGATTTTGTTTTTCACTACACTGCTGTGAAATTAGAATACCTCTATCAGCAGTTGGTCCAGATTCACACTTACATAGCCAAGAGCAGAATTTGGCCTTTAGTTAGGGTAGTGTTACAGGTTACCTTTAAGACACTCTAAAAGGGAGAATTCACCCATTAAAGATATTGCCTCGTGCTAAGTTCACTCTAAATGGTTTAAGGTTATGCTGCTTCAGCTGAGGGTTATTTTTTATTTGTTTTACCCAGGTCATTCCAGGATATTATTAGTCTGCTCCAGGGAGATAAAACACTATATTTTCATTCCTCCAGCCTCACAGGATTCACCATTCCCAGTCCTTCCCACTCCTATGTTTCATGAGTAAACTTGCAACCCTCTTGAACTCTAATGCCCAGGGTGGTGGCACTAGCCCCAAACCAACACTCCCTCCCACTCTTAGGGGGTGTGATCCCAGCACACTCTGAACACCCAGGTGCAGCTTACCAGTTTTGTGCTTGCTCTAGCATCCCTGTACAAACAGCAACAGCAATCCTACTACCTGCCTCTATGAAGAAAACGAGGCAGGTAGAAACCCGTTTCAGTTGGGTCTAAGCTGTCCTGGTGTGGCATACAGTGAAATTGCTAGGCCTCATCTCTGCCCCCAGGTAGCATACAGTGAGCTCTCTGGGTGTCAGCCCTGCCCATGTGTGCCATGCAGCAAGCCTGTTGGGTTTCAGTTCTGCCCTGGTGAGAGTACTAACTAGGTTGACCATATTATTTTTAAGGAAATCTGGGATGGGGGCAGAGACATGCATGTGCATGCGCACGCACACACACACGGTCACACACACAACGCACATGCCCATTTCCTCCTACAGCCCAGCACACAGCAGGTGTTGGGGAAGTTGCTGTGCTGCTGGGCTGTCAGACTGCTGCCTGGTCCCTGTGCCCAGTGCCACCAAGTTCAGTGTCTGTTTTCCTTTGCCCCGCAGTGGTTGCTATTCCCTGGCACCCTGCCACACCCACTCCCAGGCTAGGAACCCCCGTCTGCTGCAGTGGTATCTGTCCCCTCCAGCCAGCAACTTGCTTGGCTCATAGTTTCATAGTTTCACAGCTGGTAGGGTCGGAAGGGACCTGAGCAGATCATCAAGTCCGACCCCCTGCCATGGGCAGGAAAGAGTGCTGGGGTCAAATGACCCCAGCAAGGTGTCTATCTAGCCTCCTTTTGAAGACCCCTAGGGTAGGAATGAGAACCACTTCCCTTGGAAGTTGGTTCCAGATCCTAGCCACCCTGACTGTGAAGTAGGGCCTCTTGATGGCTCAGCAGCTCCCACCCATTTACAAGGGATGGCACAGCTGGCTGGCACCCCGTTGGGGAGGCGGGGGGGAGGCACACACACACACACACACACCTCTCTGTTTGTTGAGGGAGGCTGTGTTTGTTGGGGAGGGAGGGGGGAGGCGGGGTCTGTTTGATGTGAGGGGAATAAAAACTTGTTCTTCTGAGATGTGTCTGTAGTAAGCATGGTGCTGAGGGTGGGAGGGTAGATGGAGGTTGGGGGGAGGCCATCGGCAGTTGTCCAGGTGGGCTACAATGAGAAGTGCAGGAGGAGGTGGTTGGCCAGCACTTCTCACTCTCAGTGCCGTGGCCCCCGGGGGTGGATATGTGGTTTGACTGGGGCCTTGATGGGGGAGGGGGAGGGAGAGCACTGCTGCCACTGTCACTGCTGCCGTAGGTAGTGCTCCCACTGCCAAGTGTCCTTCATCCACTTCATCTCCTCCACCCAGGCTTCACAGATGTTATGCAGCATGCAGGTTGTGAAAATGACCCAGGGGAAGTTGTCCTTTCTGAAACTGAGGCAGGTGGTAAGGGTGCACTAGCATTCCTTGGGCTCGCCAAAGGTGCACTCCACCAGGGCATGGGTCTGGCCCAGGCACCAGTTGAAGTAGGCCTGGTGGGGGTCCAACTGGCTGGTGTAGGGCTGCATGAGCCAGGGCAAGAGTGGGTAGATGGGGTCCCCAGTGAGAAGGGGGCAGGACCACCACAATGCCCAGCTGCAGTTCCAGCACCACTGATACAAAGCAGCTGGTCTCCACCAGAGCAGGATGGAGTTGTGGAACACATGGGCACCATGGGCACTGCCTGCCCAGCCAGCACTCACGTTCATGAAGGTGTCATGGTGGTCCATGACAGCCTGGAGCACAACTGAGTGAAAGCATCTCTGGCTGTAGTAGGAGTGGTCATAGTGGGGCAGGCAGGTGATAGGGACATGGGTCCCAACCAGGGCACTGATGCACTGAGGGAAATCTATGGCATCGAACCCTGTCACCACTGCCAGGGAGTCATACACATGGAGCATTTTGTGCCCCAGCACATCCTGGAGGGTGCCACACACCTCCAGGATGGCCTCCCTGGAAGTGGCCATGCCCACTCCAAAGAGACGGCCCATGTAGTGAAGGCTGGCAGGTATGGCCAGCTTGAGCAGAGTGAAGGCCAGCTAGGTGTCTGTGGGGAGGGATGCCCTCATGTTGGCATCCTGCCACTCCAAGTGTGGCCAGAGCTGCCCCAGGAGGTCCCAGGAGGTGGTTTGGATAATTTGGAATACTTCCAGCCACTGCCTGTCATCCTAGGTGTGCTGGACAATGTGCAGCCACCAATCTTGGCTGGCCTGGAGGTTGGGGCCCAGAAGGGCAATGGTGGCTCCAGCAGTGGTATCCAGCAGCTTGTCATTTGTGTCCCTGCTGGGGTCTGGCCAGCTGGATGGGGTCCAGGTGACAGGTGCCTGGCAGCAGCAGCCCTAGAATGGCACACTGTAGCTGGGCAGGTGGTCTCTGTAGATTAGAACTGTGAAAAATTTTGCTGGCTGTTCCCTTCCCCAGCCTGATCGAAATGTTGAAACAGTAAAACCGTTTTGATGAAATGGAATGGAACAGTGTTTTTTAAATGAAACAAAACTCAAAACCAAACACCGTTCTATCGAAACAGATGTCAAAGTGGAATGCTGCTGTTTTGCATAGTCCTACTGCACATGGGGGAGTCAGGAGGGCCCAGATGCCAGCCAGTGGTCAGCAGAAGCCTGGGGTGCTGGTCATCACTGCCAGGGGCAGGGGCAGGGGCTGGTGCAGCCACAGCACAGGGAGGCAGAGGCAGTGAGGAGAGGGCTGTTGCATGCAGCTCCCACACTGAACGCTGCTTTTGGCCAGGGAACAAGGAGCAGGGAGCAGGGCTGCCTTTTCAAGATGGCTGCCAGCTGCTGGCAGCTGTGGGCAGAGCCTTGAGCACACCCTCATTGCAGCAGGGACCCATTGCAGAGCCAGAGGAGTTGGGTGCTAAGAGCAGCAAATCTGCTGCCATGTCCCTGCACATGTAGACACCTGCCTGGGAGCGTTTACTCGCAAGTAGTTTACTTGCAAGTAAACTGATCCTGGCTCAAATGCTCATGTAGGCATACCCACAGGGAACAACCCCTTTGACACTTAAGAATGGAGAAGACCTGATCAAGGAAAAGGGAGCCATCAGTGCCTGTTGGAAGGAGCATTTTGAAAACCTCATTCAAGACTGCTGTTGATGAGAATGTTCTTAACTCCATCCTGCAACATACAGTCAGAAATGATCTCAGAATCCCTCCAACCCTTTCTGAGGTGAGGAAAACCATCAAACAGGTAAAGAACAACAAGGCATCTGGAAGGAATCCCCAATTAAATCTTCAAACAGGGAGGAGAGGAGCTCACATCACAACTTCATGCCCTTACCTTAAGGATCTGGAATGATTAGGAAATCCCAGAGGAATGCCATTTTTGTGACCATCTCCTTTCATTGATTCATAGATGCTAGGGTCAGAAGGGACTTCAACAGATCATTGAGCTCGACACCCTATCTAGGCAGGAAAGTGTGCTGGGGTCAGATGACCCCAGCCAGATGCCTATCCAGCCTTCTCTTGAAGACTCCCAAGGTAGAAGAGCACACAACCTCCCTTGGAAGCCCATTTCAAATTTTGGCCACCCTTACCATGAAGAAGTTTTTCCTGATATCTAGCCTAAATCTACTCTCTGTCAGTTTGTGACCATTGTTCCTTGTTACCCCAAGAGATGCCCTGGTGAACAGAGCATCTCTGATCCCTTGCTGCGTTCCCCTAATGAATTTGTAGTGCAGAGTGATGTACCTAGGGTGCAAAAATATCACCTCTCAGACGGCCACAAGATCACCTCTCAGCCTTCTCTTGTGGAGGCTGAAGAGGTCCAGGTTCCTCAGTCTCTCCTCGTAGGGCTTGGCCTCTAAGCCCCTAACCATGAGTGGCCCTCCTCTGGACCCTCTCGAGTCTATCAACATCCTTCTTGAAGTGTGGCACCCAAAACTGGACACAGTACTCCAACTGCGGTCTGACCAATGCCGCATAGAGGAGAAGTATCGCCTCTTTGGTTTTATTTGTTATGCATGTGCTGATGAATGATAAAGTGGGCTTAGGTTTTATCACGTTGACGACTCATGTTCATCTTGGAGTCCACTATGACTCTGAGATCCCTTTGCACTTCTGTGCTGCTGAGAGGGTCACTTCCAAGGCAGTAGGTGTGCTGGATATTTTTGCATCCTAGGTGCAGCACTCTGCACTTGTCCCTGTTGTACTGCATCCTATTGTGTACTGTCCACTTTTCTAACCTGTCCAGGCCTGCCTGCAATCATTCCCTACCCTCCGGAGTGTGCACTTCGCCCCAGAATTTAGTATTGTCCGCAAACTTTGACAGAGTACACTTCACACCCACATCCAAGTCACTGATGAATATATTGAAGAGCACAGGTCCAAGGATAGAACCCTGCAGGACTCTACTACTCACATCCTTCCAGATTGATACCAACCTGTCTACTACCACTCTCTGGGTGTGACCGCTAAGCCAATTTGTCACCCACTGCACTGTGTAATCATCTAAGTCACAGCCTCTTAATTTATGTATGAGACTGGGATGAGATACCGTATCAAAGGCCTTGCTGAAATCCAAGAAAACAACATCCCCCTCTACTCCTGCATCTAAGCATTTTGTGACTCTGTCATAGAATGAAATCAAATTGCCTGCTACAAATCCATGCTGGTTGCCCTGCTGCATTATTTTTCCCACTGGACTCCCACAGATATGATCCTTCATAATCTTTTCAAAGACCTTTCCAAGGATGGAAGTGAGACTGACTGGCCTATAATTACTTGGATTCTCCTTCCTCCCCTTCTTGGAAATAGGGACCACATTGGCCCTTTTCCAGTCCTCCGAGACCTGACCCAGGTGCCATAAGCACTCAAACAGCCATGCCAGTGGTTCTGCTATGACACTGGCCAATTCCTTCAGTGCTCTCGGATGCAGCTCATCCAAGCCTGCTGACTTGAACACATCCAGTCCATCCAAGTGACTGCACCAAGTCAGTGTTGACAGTTGCTGGGCTGGTGGCCCTCTGATGCTCATCTAAGACCCCATTAGGAGACTTATCTTGATCTCTGTTCAAGAACACTGAGGCAAAATACTCATTGAATAGCCTTGTCCCCCTGTCTGTCACCAATTGCTCCTTTTTGTTCAGTAGGGTCCTACGCTGCCTGCGCCTTCCTTTTACTCCCTACATACTGAAAAAAAGACTTTTTCTTGTCTTTAATTTGTATTGCCAGCCTCATCTCTGTAGTTGTTTTGGCCTTTCTAACTACCTCTCTGCAAGTGCGGGCCAAGTAGATATACCCCTCCTTGGTAGCTTCCCATTGCTTCCACCACCTATATGCCTTCTTTTTTGCCCTTAGGCTCCCCTGGATTTCCCAGGCTAGCCAAGGAAGTTTTTTTTGGCTCCTTTCCCCCTTTTCCCTTGTACTGGGATCATCTCCCTCTGTGCCTGAAGGATTGCTTCCTTTAGGAATGACCACCTTTCCTGGACTCCCATCTCGCCAATATTCCTATCCTGCAGTGCATCATTGACTAGACTCCTAAGCACACTGAAGTTAGCCTTCCTAGAGTTAAGCACTTCCTCCCTACTAGTTATCTTACCAACCCTACGCTCTATGGTGAATTCGATTGATTGGTGTTCACTATCCCCAAGGTGACCATGAATCTGTAGCTCCCCTATCAGGTCATCCCCCATAGCCAACACCAAGTTCAGTAAGGCATTCTCCTTAGTAGGACTGTATACCTCCTGCATTAGGTGAAGGTCCCACATGCAGGTTAAGAACCTATGTGAATGGTTGGATTTGGTTGACTGCTCCTCCCAGCAGATGTCAGGGTATTTTAGGAACCCCATGACAACCACATCCCTAGACTGTATGGCCTCTGAGAGCTGCCTCGAGAATTCCAAGTCTAGCTTTTCCTCTTGGTGTGGTGGTCTGTAGCAGACCCCCTCCCCCCGAAGTCCCTTTTCCCTTGACCTCCATGTATCCTAAACCACAATGCCTCAACTTTCTCCTCCTTTAAAAATTACCTCAGAGAAGCATGGATAGAAGTCAACAGCAGAGGAAGTGTGATTCCAAATATGAACACCATGACAGCTCCAACACAGGAGATCAGGAAGTATCTAGACAACATGATAGCTGCCATGAACACAGTTCGGTACTGCCTCTTAAACCTGCCAAGTATATCCTTATTGTATGATACCCACACAAACCCCACGAACACCAGCACCACCATGGCACTGCCAAGCAGCACGTTGAGTGGATGCAGAAATCCCATGAAAGAGACGATGGTGGCTGCCAGTACTACGTAGTTGGTCTGGTAGTAGAGCAGGTGGCTGACCACGTGGTGGCTCCACTTGGGCATGTCCCCCAGGCCGAGCTGCATGAAGCTGTTGTGCCTGGGGAAGAAGTTGTCCCAGGGCCACAGTGGTGACTCCTGTACCTCCATGGCTGCACCATGCCCGCCCGCACCGTGCCTCTATGCATCAATCTCTTCCTCTTCTTGTCAAGCACCTTTTCCCTGTTTCTTTCATGCCAGCTAAATAATCCAAGACCAAAATATCCAAAGTGTTTCCTAGGCATGTTTTGGGAATTAATACCCACAGCTTCAGTGGACACCCTCTGAAAGGTGTCTCAAATTGTGCTCCAAGAATTGCAAGCATCTGAAATCACGGGTAGCTTCTAACAATTTGTGTCTGCTTCTTTATAATGAATATACCTATGATATTTTAGAAAACATTGAAGCTCATGTTATTGTCACTTTGAACCCGTTTCTTCTATTTTTTTCCATTTTTTGTCTGTTTTAATCTCACTGTAAAGTGTAAGGGTAGATTAATAGATTGTAAGGCCGGAAGGGACCTCAGAAGACCATCAGGTCCAGTCCTCTGCACCAAGCAGGAAAGATAACTGGGGGTCAGGTGACCAAAGCAAAATGACTGTCTAGTCTTCTCTTGAAGATTGTCAGGGTAGGTGACTGCACCACGTCTGCAGGGAGCTTATTCCACAGTCTGGACACCCCGACTGTGAAGAAGTTTTTCCTAATGTTAAGTCTGACTCCATCTTCCAGGAGTTTGTGGCCATTACTCCTGGTTTTCCCCTCGGATGCCCTGAACAGTTGCTCACCGAGTCCTTGATGTACTCCCTTAGTGTAGTGGAAAGCTGCTACCAGGTCCCCTCTCAGCCTTCTTTTCCTCAGGCTGAAGAATCCCAGATCCTTTAGCCTTTCCTCATATGGCTTACCTTTTAAGACTCTGATCATATGGGTGCCTCTTCTTTGGACTCTCTCAAGCTTGTCCACATCCTTGTTAAAGTGTGGCACCCAGAACTGGATGCAGCTGCGGTCTCACCAGTATTGAGTAGAGCAGAATCACTTTCTTGGCTTTGCTGGAGATGAATCGATTGATGCATGCCAGAGTATTATTTGCCCTACTGGCTACAGCATCGCACTGCCGGCTTATATTCATACTGTGGCCTATTATTACTTCCACATCCCTTTCATTCATGGTGCTAGTCAGCTTGGTGCCATCAAGCCTGTAGATATGTTGTGGGTTGCTTGTCCAGAAGTGGAGAACTTTACATTTCTCAACGTTAACCTTCATCAGGTTCCAATTCGCCCAACTTGTTAGCCTGTCTAGCCTGCAGATACAGGCGGACCTATTTTCAAGCATGACCACGCTCCCCCATAACTTGATGTTGTTTGCAAACTTATCCAATGATCTCTTTACCCCCACATTCAGATTGTTAATAAAGATGTTGAAAAGCACTAGACCAAGCACCGATCCTTGCGAGACACTGCTACCCATTTTTTTCCAGGATGA
This sequence comes from Alligator sinensis, assembly GCF_000455745.1. Classification (NCBI taxonomy): domain Eukaryota; kingdom Metazoa; phylum Chordata; order Crocodylia; family Alligatoridae; genus Alligator; species Alligator sinensis. The sequence continues at coordinate 33,243 of NW_005842681.1, read as the reverse complement.
CATCGATCCGTTCACTACAACTCTCTGGGTCCTATCCTGCAGCCAGTTTCTCACCCACCTGACTATCTCAGAGTTAAGCCCACAATCCTCCAATTTGCTCATGAGGACATTGTGGGATACTAGATCAAAGACCTTTTGTACATCTAGGTATACAATGTTAACCTGCTCTTTCATGTCCAGGTGGTGAGCTACCTGGTCACAGAAGGAGATGAGGTTGGTAAGGCAAGACCTGCCCACAAAGAAGCCATGCTGGCTGTCATTCAGAATCTTACCTTCTGCAAGCTTATTGCAGATAGACTCCTTAATGAACTTTTCTAGGATTTTCCCTAGGATGGAAGTTAGGCTGATTGGCCTATAGTTACCCAGTCCTCCCTCCTGCCCTTCTTGTGGATGGGCACAACATTGGCTCTCTTCCAGTACTCAGGGACTTCTCCAGAGTACCACAAGTTGTGGAAGAGTTTCGCCAGGGGTTCTGTAATGACTTTGGCTAGCTCCTTCAGCACTCTCAATGAAGATCATCCAGTCTCACTGACTTGCATATGTCCAATTTTATTAATTGGTCATACACCAACTCTACGGCAGTAGTAGGAATGTGATTATTTCTGCTGTACTCATCCTCTACTCTACCAGACATACAGCCCACCAAACACTCAGCAAAAAACAAAGGTACAGGCAGCTGGATCACTTACCTTTCCCATGCAGGATCTGGTGCCTGGCTTCTCTCCTCCTCCCTCCTCTTGCCTCCAGCAGCTGCCTGCAAATTGCTTCCCCCGTTTGCAGTCCTGTTCATTGGCTCCCTGGTCACAGGGGAGGAACTATTTATAAGTTTGTTTAGTGAAGGTCAAGGAGAGGGAATCTTGAGTTTATTAAGTATGGTTAGGCCTGTCCAATTTGGTAAGCGCTGAAGGGGAAAACCAAGCTAACAATGATAGTTGGTAATTTCTTTTTGGAGAGTTAAAGAAGAGATTTTAAGTTGGGGCATGGGCCAAATTGGCAGTAATTTGATCTTTCATAGCAGAAACTGAAGAATACAATATATTATCTGTGTTTTAAGATTTGGTATCCCAGTGTGTTGCTTTTTTCTGTTAGTCTAAGCTACAAATGTACCATCATCTGAACAAACTTTATAATTTAAATATATAACTTGCAGTTAAGTTAAACTATAAAATGAGAATGAAAACAATGCTTCTAAAAGTTTCACACTGAAGAAGAAGAGATACAAATGCAGGTGGTGGCAACAGCATGTCACTGAATTTTTGCACACAAATGAGTATCGACTAATCACTGATGGCTCTAAAAACTGTATTCACACAAAAATTACTAAAATTATTGTACAGCTTATTGTTATTGTAGGAAGACACTGAAAATGAAAATATCAGGCTAGATTGTATTTCTCTTGATGACAAAATAAAGATAAATCTTTCCATTTGTAACAAGGCTCTTTATGCAATTTTCTGAACTTTGTTTTACCTGCTGGGCATGTTTGATGTTGTGCTTATTCCTTTCTTTTGTACGGGCTGTTGGTACTGCAGATCTTTATCTCTTCCAGATATCATTGCTCCTGTATGCCCTTTTTTAAGGATTGAAATTAAGGCAATCAGGACTCATAGTAGAGATGATATATTTTATTAGACCAAGAAGATTTTTGCAAAACAAAATTTTAATTGCAAGCTTTTAGGTACAAGCACCCTTCATCAGGCATTGGAGAAAAGATTGTGAAAGTTCTCCTAGGTAGAACATCTCCTTTTGAGAGATGTCACACAGAAGGGTGACTAGGCAATAACCAAGTTTCTGTGTAGCCCCTCTGGTAGCATAAAGAAAAAAGATCTCAAATTGTATCACAATAGGATAGTTCTTGCAAGCAGAAGGAATGACATGCTTTATTGTTATTTATTTCTGAGCTTAAAACAAAACCAATTTTTAATGGCCCTAAATTCTATTTAAATTGTATTTAAAAATAATCACAGAGCATGTCAGTGCAAAGCATGTCAATACAGAGCTCTGGTACCCTTGTATTTAAAAAATACAGCATAAAAGCAGGTCTTTTTCCTGCTGCCCTACCACATATTTAATAGACTATCATATAACCAACATGGCTTAAAACCTCATCAGAACCCTCAGCTGTTTCAGACCTACAACAGTATCTACTCAATGTGTTGTTAGTTGTTACTTTTTTTGGTATAGCGAGTCAGAAGGTCCAAAGCAATAACGAAATCACTCTAAATTAAATATATAACTTAATAATCAGCATGTGGTTAATTGAATATAAAATCAGATTTCAGTAAAAAACTTGCATCATATTGGATAATGATGGAAAAATATTCATGTCTGCAAATGCAAGAAAATCAAATAAAGATCGTTTTCATTGTGTGGCTTGCAAAGGCATTGCTACACTTGCAAGTAACTAGTAGGGCTGTGCGAGTCTTTGGATCCTGCTTCGGATCCGGACCCACTTTGGATGCTTTGGCATCTGAAGTGGCACTTCCAGGTCAAAGCAGGATACCAGCAATGGTGTCTGGAGTGGGTCAGGGGCATCCAAAGTGCTTCGGACACACTTCAGCCATTTTGAGGCCATTAGAAGATGGAGAGGGAGCGGGGAAGGGAGGGGGAACGGGGTGGGGGGAAGACTGACGTCTGTAGGTAGTCAGTGAGAAGGATTTCTCCCTGGCTACTTTTCCAATGGCAGTGTTTTTGGGGTGGGACTAAAAAAAGTATAAAAGGCCCTGTTTCCAGCCCTTCTGTGCCTTTTGCAGCTTATTCTCTGTCAGCAGCTGCGTGAGAGAGGAACACTGTGACTGAGACCTGCCTGCTGCTTTTTCATGTTATTTCATAGATTTCATAGACATCAGGGCTGGAAGGGACCTCGGAAGATCATTGAGTCCAGCCCCCTGCCCAAAGGGCAGGAAGTCAGCTGGGGTCATAGGATCCCAGCAAGATAGGCATTCAGTTTCATCTTGAAGGTGTTCAATGAAGGCGCTTGAACCACCTCGGGTGGCAGGCTGTTCCAGACCTTGGGGGCTCGGACAGTAAAGAAATTCTTCCTTATGTCCAGCCTGAAACGATCTTGAAGTAGTTTGTGACCATTCGACCTCGTCATCCCTTGGGGCGCTCTGGTGA
>NW_005842681.1:27692-29029 GCF_000455745.1 Alligator sinensis | reverse complement strand
TGAATTATTTTTTTGGGAACTTGTTTTGGAAACTTTGCAAAAAGACAATTGTGTTTTCCCAGCCAGTGTTATCTATCACTGTGCAGGGAGGCACAGATTGCTTGCTTGCATGCACGCACACACGTACGCGCACACACATGCACATACACAGAGACCCAGAATATAGGAAAAAAAATCACAGAAGAAGACAGACAGATATTTAGAGAAGAGCAAGACACAGATAATATATTGAGACACAGGAACAGATTCAAATAATTTAATTACACCACAAGATAGACAATATTGTGACAGCCAGAAAGAAGAGACAAAAGAAGACACAAAAATAATTTCATTCACAGCACAAGATAGACATAAATATTCACAGGAGAACAAGACAGACAGATATACAAAAGGATTCACACACACACACACACACACACACACACACACAGACCTTTTGCAGCACAGGAAAGATCAATATGAAGCATGCTGGAAAGGCAGGTGCCAGGTCTTCTGGCAGGGGAGGGAAAGTGGGTAAGAAGAGAGCTAGAGCTGCAAGCGCTCCCGTGTCCCAAACACTGATGCATTCCATTCCCAAGCAGCCATGACATCAGTGCTGCCAGTGGAAGCCAGGCGGTGGGAGCAGTGTCTGCACCTAATGTCCTTGTACCTGCACCACCTCCCCTCAGTTGAGAAGTGGGCACCAGTAGTGAAATCACTGCCTCTTCCACCCCAATTTCAGCTCTCAGCGTGAGCCTCCCACTGCCAGAGGAGGAGCTGGAGCTGGAACCAGGGATGCTGAGCGCACTGGCTAAGGCAATTCTGGGGACTGAGGGGAATCAGAGTTTGTGCTCCACACCCCTCACGTTTCCCCTAGACCCAGGTCTTCTCTGGAAAGCAGCACCTCAGATGAAGCTGAGTTGTGGAGGCAAGTGGCTCAGCTGAGGCAGCTCCTCCTGCTGTTGAGCCTCAGCCTGCTGAGAAGGGGGAAAAGGCAGGATCCTTGCCCTCAACCCAGAAGCAGGAGAGTAGTGTAGTGTGGGATCATTTTGAGTTGGCAGATGATCCCAGGTTTGCCATCTGCCAGCACTGCTGAAGGCACATGAGCCGTGGCAAGGACTTGAGACAATTTTCCACCACGGCCATGCTGCTGCATCTGAGGTGGCACCACCCCATTGCCCTTCTTCCTGCAACTCAGCCTGGCACCAGTGTGTGCGCGCCAAAAGGGAAGCCCCCCTTACCCCCAAAGCAGAGGCAGGCCACCCTGGACCAGTGGGGGAAAGGTGGACAGAAAGGTGGGGGGGTGTTCCCAAGGTGCGTGAGATCACCCAGAGCATTGGGGAGATGCTTGCTCTGGA
>NW_005842681.1:15458-26580 GCF_000455745.1 Alligator sinensis | reverse complement strand
GACCTGAGGGTGAAGGGGAGCATGTGCACTGGCAGCCCCAAAACCCTTGATCACTGGATGCAGGTGCTGGTGAACAAAGTCAGGGAGGCCCAAGTGCAGAGGCGAGGGGATGTGGAAGAGGGGGATCCACTTTCCCGTGCTAGCACTCCCAGCACCAGCACTGGTGCCAGTACCAGCACCAGCCAGTCTCCTCCATGCCAGCCACTGCCACTGTGGGCAATGGGCATGGTTTCAATGCTGGGGTCCAAACACACCAGACCTCAGCCTCAGGCAGGTAGCACCGAGGCTTCAGTGGTTACCTATCTCGCTGAGGATGTGGAGCCACTGGACTGTGACCCCTTGGCCTACTGGGCAAGCTGCAGCCAGATGTGGCAGAATCTGGCCACGGTTGCCCGGCAACACCTGTCTTGTTCACAGACCAGTGTTCCAAGCGAGAGGGTGTTCAGCATTGTTGGGGATGTTGCCACACCCCACCGCACCTGCTTGGATCCTACTTGGTGGAGCAGCGGGTGTTCCTAAAGGTGAACCTCCCGCTGCTGGGTTTCCCCAAGCTCCACCTGCAGATGGATTGAGTGCCACCCTCCTCACTCCATCTGCACCAATTTCCTTTTTGGAGGTTTTGAAAAGCCAAGTAATGCCCCACTCTCAGCTGGAGGGGGCACTAACTGCGTTATCAGCCAGCAGGGGAAGAACATGTCCCTGCTGAGCTCATTCCTCCGCCAGGATGAACTTGGAGGTATGGGATTGGGGCTATGGGGAAGGAGGAGTCCTCAGGTCCTGGGCATGATCAGTAAAACTGCACCCTGCCAGAGTAGGGAGGCCTGGTGGGACTGCTGGTTGTGCGGCAGCCCCGTAAATGCCACGACCAATGATCACCAGGTGAAAGGCTGGTAGGAGGTGCCATAACCCCCAGCTAACACATGCATGCACAAAGGCCTGGCTGGGGAATGCCCAGACCTGTCACGTCTTTGACAGGCCTGATGCTTGCTGGTTGCAGTGCAGTTGTGAGGCTCTCGGTGAGCTTAGCTTAGCTGCCCGGGATGCCAGCTTTAGGGTTGAAAACCCCTTTGTCAGGCTGAGGAAGTACCTGCAGTTGGTCCCGGATGGAAGGAATAGTAAAGAAGCCAGAGGCTGGCCTGGTGCACAATGCAGGCAAGAAAGCCAGTAGTGAAAATGGAAATGGAGGTGTCAGGGGGCGAGGGAAAGGGTGAGATGGGAGGTGGGAGTGAAAGGGGGATGTAACAGCGTAGGTAAAAGTACAGAGGTACCTGGGTAGTCAGATGTCCAGCAATCGGGTATGTGGAGTTCCACCAAGTCTCCACATCCTGTATGATTTTGTGCTGTGGCATGTTCAACTCTGCTTGTTGGTCCCACAGCATCTTGTCCCTCCTTGATGCTCAAGTGGAAGTAGCCTGCCACCTTCCTGCATTTTGAAATTACCTTGCTGGTATTGGCAACGCCATCACCAGCAATGCTGTCCTCCTCCAAGTTGTCCCTGACAACAAGGTGCAACTTGTGTGCCACACAGTGGATGCCAACAAAGTTGGCATCACAGACTGCCTTGACCATATTGGCCCCATTGTCGGTGACCATGAACCCACGGGTGACCTCACCCTGCCCAGCAAGCCACCCCTGCACCAAGCGGTCCATGGCTCTCATGATCTCTGCTGCTGTGTGGGACTCCTCCATCACCTTGGCTTGAAGGAGAGCACACCGAAGGCCTGACTGGTCACACCAGTGCCCTGTGAGGGAGAGGTAGGCATGATCTCTACCCTGCCTGCTCCAGATGTCTAACTGACTGGCTTTCTTGCCTGCATTGCGGGCCAGGCCAGCCTCTGGCTTCTTTACTATTCCTTCCATCCAGGACCAACTGCAGGTACTTCCTCAGCCTGTCAAAGGGGTTTTCAACCCTAAAGCTTCCAAAGATACATTTTTTTTTAAGTACTCCTTTTTTTCATAATACACACATAGACATAAAAACACAAGATAAGCCATCAAACACCATGAATAACATCATATGTCCAACACAACACAACTTCTTTACTTCTTGGTGTCAATTCCTTTATAAAATGACAGGCTCTGTGACAGGTCTGTGTGGGTACCTTTGATGCTGCTGTTGATGCTACTGGTGTTGAGCCAGCTAAGTTATTGTACCTGTTGTCACGTAAAGTGGTGGACTGGGCATGAGGCTGTAGGAGAGGAGGCCTCAGTGGGGCAAGCTGCTGTGTTGTGCAGAGGCCTCAGCACCAGGAAGGGCTCACCTTAACACACACACACACACAGAGTGTCACCCACCCACATCACGAGTTTTGCCTGTCATCAGCTTGGAGTGCAGGGCCACAAACAACAGACTCCCCTAGCGAGACACACAGCTGGCAGGCAGGCTTTGCGGCCTGGCAGGGCCTTGCACTCACTCAGGGCTGCTCTAGGACTCACACAGCTGGCAGGCTTTGTGGCCTCAGTAAGAGCCACCAGCCCTGAAGTTTTCAGCCCGCTGCACCTTAACATACACAGGGTCATTTGTGTCACGAGTTTTGCCTGTCAGCAGCTTGGGGTGCAGTTCTCCCCAAACCCCTGCACCAATCTTCTTGAAACTTGGCAGGCTTCATGCTCCTAGAAGAGGCTACCATCCCTGCAAGTTTCATCCAAAGCATTAAAAAAACAACAAAGTTATAGATCTTCCATTGATTCCCCATTATACCCTATTGTCGGATCTCCGAGGTGGCTCCAAAGCTTCAGACCTGCTATGGCCAGATCGAGGCAGAAACCCGGTCCGGAGCTCCGGATCGGATCACAGCCATCCAAAGTGGCTGGATCTGAAGACAGATCAGATCACTGCCGACTTGCACAGCCCTACTAACTAGACCTCTGGTTCTTCACACTTTCTAACACTGTTTTGGGTATAGGCTTTTTTGTTTTCATTTCAAGTCACCTATTCTTCCACATGATGACCCGCCAGTTTTTAATCCAGTACTGTACCCAAATCCCATCAGATAAAAATAGCAAAGGTTTCTTTCTACAGCTTCACTTTTTTCCAATGAAATGAGAAGAGAGAAACAATTATCTTTCTTCATCAAGCAAAGCAGTCTGCTATACATGACCAGCAGCATCCATAAGGATTTGTGTGCTGGGGGCTGTGGGAGAGGCAGAAATATAATTTGAAAAGACCTGTCAGAATGCAAGATTTGCTGGAGTAAAGCAAAGGGATTTCAGGAATGTTATATCATGTTAGATGTAGCAGTTATCCCATTAAGACAAGATGTAACCTTTAAATGGAATAGTGATACTTTGGAGGGTGACATTTGATTTCCCTGTGTACTTTCTACATCCTATAATCTGCTGATAAACAATGAATAGTGTTCCTCTGAAGCTAGGATTTTTTTAAAGTACACAATGCTGCTAAAACATCAATTGGATTTTATGATTTGTCAGGCATACCAGTCTTTCAGTGCACTGGTGAAATTATCAAAAATGAGATGGAACAGTGTTTATGAATATTACATGAGAGGGGATATATAAACAAAAAAAAATCTGCTGTTACAGTCAACTTGCTTCCTAAATTAAAGCAGTCCTTACTCATACATAAAGAGCCACATTAAAAATATTAAAGATTTTAGTCTAAACTGGTAACATTCAAACTCTGTCCTAAATACCCTTGCTTCCCTTTCACTCATTATTGCATAGTTCATGCAATGCATGAAGTAAATGTAATTGTCCCTATTGATGGAGCCCACAGGATTACAGAAATACAATACCTTACATTACCTGAAATCTTTCCACATACTTGCCCATTCAAAATGCCTGTATGCAGTGAATTTATAAAATAAAGGCCTGAGGTTACCATCCTGGTAGGTGGATGGGATTTTTGGGGATCTAAAGTTTGGATTTAAGACACATAAAGTGATACAGTTAGGCACCTACATCTGTTTGTGTTTCTAGCTATTAGTCAGTTCCAAGCCCTCCATGTTACATTCCATATAGCTCTGAAGCATGAGTACCTATGATGAAATGTATCAGTATTATGGATTTATGATGTGCATCTACAATGCCCAAGCATAATACATGGGGGCTATATGAGCCCATCATTTAATCCAATTATTTATAAGGGGGTCTTGTGTGCTTTGTATGCATAAGAAACATGTCTTAATTTGTAAACTTTTCAGATGAAATCTGCTTTCAGTTACACCACTGCAAATCCACTAATTGGATTGGGTTAGCACAATTGTTAGTCAAATTTATCCTCTGAAATCCTGCCTGAACTTCTCACGGGCCAATCAGTGAATACTTCCTTTAGGCTCTACAGCAGGAAAAAGAATAGCATGGAGTTGATCCTTTTCACCAGGATCACTTTTTTCTGACTGGCTTAGACATTACATACAACACAATTATTCCACCTGAGAAAAGGAATTAAAAAGCCTTCAGGTAACTTATTCAATCAATTAGGGAACTGGAGCTCATAGCATGTAATTAATGAATCAAAACCAGACAACTCTTTCAAAACTCACAAGATTAGCAAGGGCATGTCATATTTTAATTCACCCATACTAACCGGAGGAAACTATTTAATGACTAGATTTTAATAAGAATATTGTGTTTTTGTGTTATTGTCTTATATTTCATGCATATTTTGTGAATGAGAATCTAGGAAAATTTCAAAGAAAAAATAAAATTTTCATTACAAATTTTTTGTCCAGCTCTAGCTTGCAGCATATCAAGAAAACACTAAAGCAGTTATTTCTACATTCCCAGAATAAGATGTTGGCTGTCTGCAGTTGCTGGTTAATATTTTTTTTCCCCAGCTTGCTCCACTGAGACCTTAAAGAGGTAGCAGTTCTAGCAATACAATATGAATGAAAAGGAAGACAAATCACTCATACCTGTGCTAAATTCCTGACAGTGAGGATTCTTCTTAATTTATGTTCCATTGGTGCCCGGTTGTTAAATGTCTTTATTCAGGGTGCGAATAAGTATTTGTCAGAGAGCGATTTTTTTATGACTAATAATGGATTTTCACTAACAAACAAAGCACAAATGAGCTACAGAGTCTGAAATTATTACACAAGATAATTATAATAGTTCCACTAGTGCCAAATGATATTTATTGCCATTTTTTAAATAATACAGTTATTCATTTACTTTAATAATTTACAATCTGACTATTGTTGTGGCACCAGAATGCCTCACACTTAGCAATAGATATTATTGTAAACAGAAAAATGAAGGAATCAAAGATGGTGCTTAAAATTAGCTGTAGGCTTGGCTGAAAAAAAGAGCCTTGCATTGTGCGAAGGAGAAACACAAACTCAAGCTCTGGCAGACTAGATAGCCAGAGAGACCAAGTGCTAGATTTGAGGGTCTTCCACCGACAGTGTCCTGCCTCCAACTCCCAAAGCAGCTTAGCTAGTGGTTGTCAAGAAAATTACCTCAGTCATCTCAGTGCTATATAAAGAAAATGTTCATTGTCATTGTAATACTGTTTAGTCTTTCAAAATACATCATGCATTTTAGAAAAATAACTCACAAGCAATAGGTGCTCCGTTTTTTTGTATTTTAAAGAAAGTTGGTGTTATTTAGGCAAATATCTTCAAAGGGGAAGATTCCCAGAACTCTTATTAATTATACTTTCCATCCCCTTTCTTTTCACTTCACCCCTTAACTTATTGACGTGGGTAGGCATTTTGTCTTTTGCTTTTTTTTCTAAATTAAACACATATTACTAGAAATGAAATGTGTCAGAACTTTTCGGTAGCAGTGAGAAATTTTACAAAAGGTCACGGTTCATTATTAACAAAAATGTGACGCTGCCCAAAGAAAAACTTGCACAAACTTCCACATGCAGGCATCCAGGCACCATTTTCTATTACTATTTAATTGATGTGGTGCTATGAAATATTTCTCCCCACTTTTTAAAATAAAATAATTATGCCCACTGGAAAGCATGAATGTGTTTTTATTAAATTCCTTTAAGACACACACAATTGAACTCTAGTTACTTCCAAAAGAGAGAACTGAATACATTTATACATATAAAGTCATTACACTCCCTCTCTACCACACTGACAGCCAGCTGCTAGCAGGGGAGTGGGGCTGGGGAGAGGAGCTGTACTGGTCAGCTGGACCAGGCAGCAGGAAGAGGGGAAGCCCCCACCATGCAGGCCCCTGTCAGCTGTGCTATCTTTGGTCTGGGGGGTTGGGGCTGGGGCTGGGGATGCCACTCTTGCCCCACCACTGCTGACAAGTGGTTACCAGTGGAGGGCAGGGCTGGGGAGAGGGGCCATGTTGGCCAATTAGTGGGGGGGCCAGCTGCTCAGCTGCTTGGCTGGGCTTGGCATTCTCTGGCAGCCTGTTCGGAGGTGTGCAGGACTGTCCCCAACCTGTTGGCTTCAGTCAGTGCAAGCAGCCTGCATGCCCCACTCCACCAAAGGGTGAACATCTGTTCTGTTCACTCCTGACCTAACCTAGGGTGCTTAGAGTAAAGCATGAAACTTAGACTGCTTCCACCTCAGGCTTTTTAATTGTCTGTGCTTACAGAGTGACTACAGAGTGCCCTTCCTGAAGTATAAGCACCCGAATATCTTTGATTTGTGGTTCTTTCAACCACTTCATTATTTAATACTCAAATCAGAAGAGATGCTCCAGAGACACACATTAATTTAGATGCCTCTTGTTCACAGAGTGCATTATCCTGCCTCTGATTCTAAAAGGACCAATCTACATCACCTATCTTTGATTTTAGTGGCTGCAAAATGATGCTTGAATATATTAGGAAAAACACTGGGTTACATAAAATACTTGGAATATTAATTTTACTTTGGGAATGATTAAACAAATATGCACCAGGGAAACAGTAAATAACTCTCTTTAAAAGAGACCTGAGGAAGAATGACGCTTTGTCTTGTCTCTCATCTCTTCAAACCATACGGTTGGTACAATAAAAGATCACCAGAAAACTCATGTATCTCTCTAACACAAAACAGCAGTAACAAAGAAATGGAGATGAAAAAGCCCAGTGCACCTACAGTGCATAGTACACCACCTGTAACTTAAGTCTTTGCTTTATTTGAAAGATTACACAGGGAAATGGCATGATATTCAGTAGTTACCTTCCTGGATAGCTGCACCCATGTTCCTGAGTGCATCCTTGACATTGAGTTTTGATTCCCATATCGCCTGGCAACTGCTATCCTATCGCAAGGTAGCTGGGATTTTTTCCTCGTAGTCAGTGGCAGCTGCAATGCTTTTTAGTTTTTAAATATTTTGTCAGGGGGTGTTCATTATAGTGGATTGAGATGTTATTGATTTCTGATGCATTCCAGTCTTTTCAGGCATCACTGTTGTGCTGCCTGCTTGATGGAAGAGGCTTTTTATATTAAATACCCTGGATCTTAGGATAGTTTGCCACGCTATTACAGCAACAGTGAGATGTTCCCCATTGGATATAAGGCAGATTGTGGGGGCCAAATGATTAACCCAGTGCTTCCACCATTCACTGTATCTGAAGACCCAACACACTAGGGTCTATGCTTGCCTTCAGCCTGACTTAGGGAAGAAACCTTGATAGGCATGACACTGATTTTGAAGTGTTTAATTGGAGAAAAGACAGACTTGGAAGAGCATAAATAAGAAGCCCTACTCCCTTTGCCTAGGCACCCTGTGTTAATTCATTTCCCAGGTTTAGCTTCTCCTCTAAATTTTTATCCCTGCAGAAGAGAGGCAACAATTATCACTGGGACTTATATTCTCTCCTCTCTTAAAGACACAGATTTCACCCCAGTAGCCTGTCATATTTGCCATTGTGAACATTTCCAACAGTTTCTACCAGCATATTCTCTGTACTTAGCATGCAGTATGGCATGGTAATATCCCTCAAAAAACAGAGATGGCAGGATGGGGTGGCATCTTAGAGTGCATACACACATCTAAATTGACTTAAAATAGGGAGATGTAACTAAGTTGACTTAAGTTAAGCCACATCGGAGTGTACACACATACAGCTCTTGCCATGGTGGCATCCATCTTGTGAGCCCTCCCTTGCAGTGGCACCAGCTAGGGGTCACTACAGGCTATGGCCAGGGAGGCTGGGCCACCCCAGCCCTGATTCTGTCAATCATGGCAGTCCAATCCCTGCTCCTCCCAGCCTCTTAAAGGGCAAAGCCCAAACTGGAGCCAGCTGCTGAAGTTACTGGAGCCAACTTCTTTAACTCGACTTAACTTTTTAACATTGACTTAACTAGTGCGAATTAAGATAATACACCTCAGGTCAACTCTGCTCCACATACATGTGTATGCTCTGATAGTTAAGTCGACTTAAAAAATGTTAAGTTGACTTAAAACAGTTAAGTTGACTTAACTGTCAGAAAGTTAGTAGTTATGTACACATCCCTAGAGACTAACTCTTCAGATAGGCATAAACTTTTTTTAAGTGACAGACTACTTTGTCAGATGCTATGATTAGACTTTTTAAAGAGCTGCTATGACTTATACTTAGGCACCACTGTAATTTGGGCTTCAGGGGATTTCAGGGGAAAACTCCAAATTTAGCATTTCCCTTGAAGCCCTGGAAAGCTATGATCTCGCCAGAAATGGCCTGATACCATGGAGGAGAGGGAGGGAGGGGAATTTCTTTTAAAAAAAACTTACCTGAAGCATCGAGAAGAAGGCATCAGAGCCCTGGAAACATTATGGAAGCCCCATGTGTTTCCAGGGGCAGCCTAGTCCTGTAGGGGCTCAGCCAATCAGGTTGTTTGATTTCCTGTTTAAAAGCCCTACCCAGAGTGGGGCAGGTAAGTACCCACTGCTCTAGGGGCTTTGGGCATAGGTATGTTGGGTGCCTGCCCCTACAGATGGGCATGGGGTACAGGATTTTGCCATCTCAGGGGCTTCCCCCTGCCCAGCATGGCTCTGATTTACTGAGCCCTACTTTACTTTGCTGCCACCTGGGAGTGGAGAGGAATTTCCCTCTCCCTTTCTCTGCACAGCAGGACAGTTCAAATTTTTGACCCAAAAAGGGGGCTCTGCTGAGCTTTGATGCTCAGCTGCTCAAGTCCATTCCTGGGTAGGGGAAACAGCACTGCTTATGTAAGCAGTGTCAAAGAGTGCCAGATGCCCATGAATGTAACTGTATTCTGGGACTCCGTCAAGGAGTGGTTTCCAGAGTTATACACTCCGGCAAAACAGTGCCTCACAGTCCCTATGTATTTAGTGGATGTGGATCATGCCATCTCCATCTATGGCCAAATGTTTACTTCATAAAGACAGGCTGTGTCACCAGGAAATGTCAGCAGCTGTTTCATGCTTGCTTTCAATTATTAACATGGATTTTGCAGCAGTGGACTTTGCCTGAGGGTCAGCATTCCATAAAAGTTAGCACTCAGTAAAAGTTGTTCTTTAATAAAGTTTATTTATTATGGTTTCATTAAGAATTTTAGGTGGTGAGCTTTACTTAAAAGCTGTTTTTTAATAAGTGGTGAGATTTACTTCCTTAAAACAGCTGAAGAACATCCTGTGTGCTGCTGTTCAATGGTAATCAGCCCCATGGCAGTCTCCCTCAAACAATCAGAGTTATGGGAAAGCCCACCCTGAAAATCATAGACTCATAGAAAGTTAGGGTTGGAAGTCCCCAGTCGCCTGAAATTAGTTCTGGTGAGCCTGCAGGAAGCCTGCTCATCCTCCCCCTCCCACCACCCTCGCCAGAGCCTGAGCCATTCAGCTGGTGAGCTCAGCTCATGGCACATGTGGATCTCTGGCAGCAGAGAGCCCACTGATCATGCAGCTTGCAGCCAAAGCTGGGGTGTGCTACCATGCCTATGCTTCCCCCTAGATCTGCTCCTGGCTATTTCTGTGATGGTGAAAGAAAGAGTCACTCAGGATCTCTTGGCTAGGGGAAGCTGGCCTCTTCTCCCTGGGAAAGGCAGGTGACCCCACTCTGGGCAATCTATGGTTTGGGCCTGCGATGAGCTGATTGGAGCTGCTGCTGGGCCACCACCCTGGATATGCCCACCTGTGATGCATTGCACTGGCCAGACCCTTCCCATGGTGGGGACCCAGCTACCCTCCAGAGGCATCTGTTACAGATCTCCCCTCTCCCTGTTTTATAGAGCTGCCCTTTCACTTTTACTTTCTTCTACACCCTCTCTCTCCACTGGTTCTTTAGGAAATATGCTGAAAATGAGCAGTTTCCACTAAACTGGGGGAACTTGTGGTTTTATTGTAAACATCACAATATATGACATTTTGCACAAAGCCCTCATTCCTAGAAGGAATCTCATTTTGCATTTAAAAACTCACATTTCAACATCTCACACTTAAATCCCTAACACTGGCCAAGTCCCAGAGGACTGGAAAAGGGCCAATGTGGTCCCCATTTTCAAGAAGGGGAGGAAGGAGGACCCGGGCAACTATAGGCCAGTTAGTCTCACCTCCATCCTTGGCAAAGTCTTTGAAAAAAATATCAAGGCTCACATTTGTGAGAGCCCGGCAGGACAAATTATGCTGACGGGAAACCAGCACGGGTTCGTGGCAGGCAGATTGTGCCTGACCAATCTAGTCTCTTTTTATGACCAGGTTACAAAATGCCTGGACACAGGAGGAGGGGTGGATGTCGTATACTTAGACTTCAGGAAGGCCTTCGATACGGTATCCCACCCCATACTGGTGAACAAGTTAAGAGTCTGTGACTTGGATGACTTCACAGTCCGGTGGGTGGCGAACTGGCTGGAGGGTCGCACCCAGAGAGTCGTGGTGGATGGGTTGGTTTTGACCTGGAAGGGTGTGGGCAGTGGGGTCCCGCAGGGCTCGGTCCTTGGACCGATACTCTTTAATGTCTTCATCAGTGACTTGGATGAGGGAGTGAAATGTACTCTGTCCAAGTTTGCAGATGACACAAAGCTATGGGGAGAAGTGGACATGCCGGAGGGCAGGGAACAGCTGCAAGCAGACCTGGACAGGTTGGACAAGTGGGCAGAAAACAACAGAATGCAGTTCAACAAGGAGAAATGCAAAGTGCTGCACCTAGGGAGGAAAAATGTCCAGCACACCTACAGCCTAGGGAATGACCTGCTGGGTGACACGGAAGTGGAAAGGGATCTTGGAGTCCTAGTGGACGCCAAGATGAACATGAGTC
>NW_005842681.1:9265-15029 GCF_000455745.1 Alligator sinensis | reverse complement strand
CTCTTTCCTGCTTATGCAGGGGGTCGGACTCGATGATCTATTGAGGTCCCTTCCGACCCTAACATCTATGAATCTATGAATCTATGAACACTCGGCTACCTTTAGAATGAAATGGAATCCAATTATTAGCCTCTGTACCTCATAATACTACAGTACTATTTTGTCTCAAGGTATTACTGTAGGGATAAATACTTTACAGATTTGGGGTGCTAAGACCCCATGGCAACATAATTTATTTTTCATCCAAGGTAATGCCAGAGTAAGTGTTTCACTAATTATAATTTTATAATGATGTGGTTATTCACCCATGTTTTTTCAGTTTGTTTAAAAATGTGGTTCCAGTCATATTATTTTTATGCAGTGTAATAAATAAATATTTCTTTTAAATGGAATACCATTATATTCATGTGGCAGGCTAGCCAGTGGGCTCACCAGCAGCCCACATTGTTAGCTTGAGTCTGAAGGGCTCAGGCTCCATTGGTGGAGGCAGTTTTTCCTTCTCCACCAATCAAGGGAAGGTAGGAGGAAGGCAGTCCTGTTCTGACCTGGAGCGAGGTGAAAGAGAGGACCTGAGAGGGAACTAACCCATCGGGTTTCCTTATTGGTCCATTCCCAATCTGGGGCAGAGCCTCCAGAGGGAATAAAAGCCTGTGTGCCGAACTCACAGGTGGCTTTGACAAAGGACGACAAAGATGAGGGTGGCAGAAGACCAGTTACAGCTGATAGTATGGCAGAAGAACTGGTAGAGCTGTTGCCCAGGAAGTGCCCTGAAGATGCTTCCAGTGAGGGAGAAGCAGTGGGTGGCTGCATCCCAGCCACGGTGGGAAGAATGCAGTGATGCTGCATGGGATGGTGCACAAAGGGTCTGGAGGATGGGTGGGACCTCAGCAGCTGCATGAGGCAGCCCAGGTCCCCAACCCTGCATGAGGCAGGAGTCCAGCCCCTTCAGTAGACAGAGCTGTGCATGGGGCTTGCTGAGCTGAATGGACACCGCAGCTGCACAAGGCAGCATGGGTCCCCAACCTTGCACAAGGAGGAGCCCTCGGTGCATAGTCAGTGCACAAGACTGGTGAGGGTCTGGAGAGTGCATGGGACCTCAGCGGCTGCATGAGGCAGCACAGGTCCCCAACCCTGCACCAGGCAGGAGTCTAGCCCCTTCAGTGCACAGAATGGTGCACAGGGCTTGGTGAGCTGAAGGGATGCCGTTGCTGCACAAGGCAGCTCGGGTCCCCAGTCTTGTACAAGGAGGAGACGTTGGTGCATGGGTCAGTTCACAGGGCTGGTGAGGGTCCTGAGACTGGATGGGACCTCAGTGGTTGCATGAGGCAGCCCGGGTTCCTGACCCTGCAAGTAGCAGGGGTACCACGGTGCATGGATCGGTGTCTGGAGCCAAGGCAGAGCTGAAAGGACTCCATGGCTGCATGAGGCAATGTGGGCCTGCATCCCTGCAGGAGGCAGAGACCACTAGGCCCTAGTAGCTGCAAGAGGCAGCTGGGGCCTTTCCACTGTGAGCGGCAGCTGAGCAAAGCCATGGGTCCTTGGAAAAGTGGGAGTTTTGACACACCTACCCAGAGAGAGATGAGCTAAATTCCACCAGAGGGCCAAGGAGCCATGAGTGCCTGGGTAGGGGATCGGGTTCCCCACAGGCAAAGAGGCAAAGGTCTCCACAGGGGTGGAATGGCTCCGGTATTCAGGGGAGGTTTTGTGTCCCTGGAGTCCAGTCAGTCCAGGGGGCTAGGGGCGATTAGCATAGTGCCTTAGGGATCACTTGTTTTCCCCTTGGTATTACTCCTCCATGCAGGGTGATTACTGTGCCATTGTTGATTTTGGATTGTAACTGTTAAAATTTATGTAAATGGTTAAAGTTGCCCTGGGTCCCTATGTGGGGTGGGCCATAAACTGTATCTTTTTCTGTGAAGTTATTTAATTCGATAGGGTATTGTAAGCTGTTTATGTGTTGCCTTGTTCTGTCTATTCATTGTTGAGCTGCTGAAATGCTGTGGAGAGTTTTGTGATTATCACTTTGGATTCAAGGGTGTGAGTTTGTATTGCTGTAACATTATTCATGTATGTTCTAACCATTGTTTATTTATTGTTGAGTTCTATTTAGTGAACCCCTGTTTAACCTGGTGCCACTATTATTTGTTCCCTTGCCTGAAGCCTGCAAGGCCTGGGTGAGGGGCTATACCCCAATAAGAAGACCCCTGAGAGTTAGGCTTACATCAATAAAGCACCTCTGTTTGTTATATCCACTTATTCCTGCCCATGCATATGAGCAACGAGACTCATCTGCCTTAGATGGTATAAATTGGTATATAGTTCTAGGATATATCTGTGTATATGCTTAATAAGTTCTATGGGTCCTGTAAATAAAGTTCTGTAAACAGTTAAATTTTACTGAGTGACCACAGTCTCTGCTCTGCTCTGCTCTGTAGAGGAGGACAGCAAATTGGCCTAGGCCAAGCAGCTACGCTCTCATGGCACACACATGTACACCACAAACATCCCTTCAATTGAAGAGGGGGTACCAACTGTGTACCACCCAGGTTACATTCAGAAAAGTTATGAAGGGGTACCTAGAGTCCTGAGCTGTTGTCTAGTGCTAGGTCCCTCCCTGGATCCCCCTTTGGAGGTACATGCATAACTCTCTCCAATGACAGGTACCCCACCCTCCTGATTTGGATCACTCTCCTAGACCAAGGACTAGGAGTGCGTTCCTAACATTTAGGAGCTGTACTTCCTAAGTGGAGGTGCCCAAGAGAATAATATGGACCTGGCCCTTTGTTCTTTATTTCAAAACCACTGTTGTCATGTTCCTATTTTCCTGTTGCCTCCTAAGACTCTTGCTCCCAAGAACACAAGAGCTATTGGATAAAGGGTACGTGAGTGTCACTACATCAGGAGTTTCATTTAGAAAATGAGTTGGGGTGCAGCCCTTCTTACAGATCCTCTGAAAGAAAGTGGACTACCAAGGAATGCTGATTTAGCGATTGATGCTGTCCCTCATCCAATTCCCCGCAATGGGATTTGTACAGTTTTTTAGCTTTTCTGATAACTCAGATCTGTAATACAACATAACCTTAGCCCAGCATTCCTTCCCTGGTGGTCACATTCCTTGTGGAGTCAGAGATACACTTGCCACAAGGCAAGTGCACTGCCAACTTCAAATGGTCAAAAATCATAAGTACAGATCAAAAACTAGTAAGATTTAAAAGAACAAAAAATATTTGGGGATCTTTTCTTATGCCTTTTGATATTTTGGGATTTAGATACACTGGATCACATGGCCAAAGAATGAAACTGTTTAAGTGAAACTTGAGTCATAAACGGAACTCACAAAAGAATGGCCATATTGAATTACACTTGAACAATTCCATTTCATTGAAACACATGTTATTGTTCTAGTCTCTCCACTGCTAAAAGCTCTAACATTATAATGGCAAATCAATCAGCCCAGGTCTAGACTGAGAAACTTCCTATGATTTTAAAAGGCAGGAAAGCTTTTCAGAAGGCATTTTCTCAGCACAGTACTACAATGTACAATTAGAAGTCTAATCTTGCTTTAAAAAAACTAAATTCACCCCTGCCCAAACCACATTCTGACCCTAAAAACCACTAGTAGTTACATGTTATATTTTTTTATTTACTTATCACATATCAAAGTTTTTAGAAGAGCAGAGTTTTTTGAAACTGAAACCACTGAAAAGAAACATGGTAAATCTTATATCTGGAACAGAATGAATACCAGCAAAAAATATGCAACAAATTTAGATTCTTTCTTCTCATGGGCTATAATTTGGAGGATATTGTGATACTCACACTCTTAATTCATTATGCAAAATAAGGAAATAATTTACAAATATTTTACAGATTTAATTATGGATCCAGCATTTGAAGACCTCTGCACACTTCTGGATTCAGAAATGTGTCATTTACCTGTGACTGATTAGAAAAGTCACACATTTTATGTGTCATTTTGGAAGTGTGTCCAGGCAGTTCTAGTAAGAATATTCATAACTTCAAATCTGTATTTTGGTTTTATATTTTTGTTGGAAATATTCCATTAAAGTCTAATTATACTGTTAAGTCTTTTGGCTTGAGCAGCTGCTAGACAGTATTTGGATTCTGGTGGATTTTTCTACTTAGAGAAGAATCTAATGAGCGAGCTAAGTGTTTGTTTTGTCCTTGCTAACCTGTTTATTCACAAAACATGTACATGGAGACCTATTTCACTGAATACTATTGGAATCACACAATATGAAGAAGTTCCTTTGCTCACACTTTTGAGTCTCTTTCTAGCAACTGATCTGCTCAAAAGCCCAAGTTCAAACCTGTCTGCTTGCAAAGAAGCATTCATAGAATCATAGAAAATTAGTCTTGGAAGGGACCTCAGAAGGTCATTTAGTCTGACCCCCTGCTCAAAGCAGGACCATCTATTTGAATGACTTGACTCTGGTTAGGCAGCTTACTTTGAGTTACTGAAACCTGACTTGGGTTCTTCTGTGCAGGCATTTGCACCAGCAACCAGAGGTAAGTAGCAAGGAGAGGGGCTGACAGCATTAGGCTGGTGTACCTGTGAAAGGGGGCATTGGCAGGTCCACAGAGGGGCTGGTTGCTTGGGGGAGGTTGGCTAGTGGATCTATGGGAGAAGGGGTGGGCCCTTGGTCCAGGAGGTAGTTGAAGGAGTTAAAACAGCACGGTTCCAGAGCTATGGCAAGCACCTGTGTTTTCCCAGCACCAGGGCTGTGCTTTGAACATGCAGAGGTACTTGTTAGGAGAGGTTAACCCATTTTAGATTGGGTTAACCCAGGCCTATCTGAAATTAGTTCATCTCTGAGGTGAACTAACTTCAGATCCTTCAAGCTGAGCAAGCACTGAGGAGGGGGGAATGCAGGTCTACATATCAGAACTACTCTTCCAAGCTTATTATTCTGTCTAACTGAGAAGGAATAACTGGGTGGCACTTATTTTGCTAGTAGAGAAACTGTGTAACCATAGGTAAAGTGAGTATAGAACTCTTTTTGCTACCAAACCATTCTGATTAGGTATCATTTTTACATCCACTTTACACTGTTGTAAATGCCTACAGAAGGGTAAGAAATATATTGGATTACCTACAATATAAAACATTTAATAAATTATATTTTCTGTGTTTTTAAGTACAGAATATTCAGAAAATGTTAAATGCTGTCACTTGGATAGGACATCCTATGATACATCCTCAACTATTTCCATACTACTACTTACTATAGAAGGCTGTTCTCCACTGCACATAAGCTAATGCTTCCTTATTGATTAAAGGTGATAGCCAAACATTTAGGAAACTCTGAAGTCTGTGCTTAGAGCATTTGTTCAGAT
Source organism: Alligator sinensis (assembly GCF_000455745.1). NCBI lineage: Eukaryota > Metazoa > Chordata > Crocodylia > Alligatoridae > Alligator > Alligator sinensis. The sequence continues at coordinate 9,671 of NW_005842681.1, read as the reverse complement.
TAGTTTAATTCTGAAGGAAATTGATATTTTTTGAGGGAAAATATTAAAGAAATATAAAGAAAAAATGAGTCAAGCCAAAGCAATTGGTTTTCTTGAGTTTTCATCATTCAGCTCTGATGGGTTTTAAAAAAGAAACTGCAGTACTAAATTAAAACTATTATAAATTTACTCTTGTGCATATTGATGATCCTGTTTTTATTAAGAAAAGATCAGAGGCAATATTAGAAAAATTGTTGCTTGTAAGACAGCTGCTGAATCCTCCAAACTTCAGTATTTTATGCTGTTAAGACTGAATTGAATTCCACAGGTCAACTGAAGAATTGTAACAGTGAAATTTATTTTCTACAAATGAACCACCAGTGGTTCATGCAAACTTCACTAATAGCAGTTCTGTTCATTTTGTTCT
>NW_005842681.1:0-9255 GCF_000455745.1 Alligator sinensis | reverse complement strand
TGTTCTGCAAGGTGGTTTTCTGGCAGCAAGAGGATGAAGAGGAAGGGGAAGAGAAGCCAGGCACCAGATTCTGCCCAGGGAAGGTAAGTGAACCAGAGATGCCTGTGCCTTTGGCTTGCTGAGTGTTTGTTTGGTGGACTGTGTGTGTTTGGGGCATGTGCTCTGAGAAGCTGGGAGTGTTGCTAGCTGAATGATTGCTGAGTGATTGCTGTCTGTGCCTGACAGAAGCCCTAATAAGGGAGGTGAGCCAGTCTAGGCCCAGCAGCATATAAAAGGAGGCTCCTTGAGTGACCAGGAAGGAAGGAATGGGGCAGCAAACAAGGCAAGCAGTTTTCAGGCAGATCACTGGTCAATTCACAGGTCAGTTTGCTTCCCCCCCACTGACAGAACCCGTTGGTGCCAATAAACAGTAAACAGGTCAGCTTCCAGGCAAGTTTGCTAGGGAAGGTGTGCTTGGAAGAAAGGCAGCAAGAGAGAAGAGGCAGATTAAGAGCCCCAGGGAAATGGCTGGAGCACATTGCAATGCCAGAGCCACTGCCACTGCCTCTGTTTGCATCTCTGAGGTTTCTGTCCAGGCAGGACCACTCACCATTGAGGCTTCCACTCAGGTCCAGGTTTGGTGCTTTGGGGATTGTGGATTGCAGGTTCCTTCATTGACAGCCAGGTCAGGCAGTGCTTGTGGTGTGAGCAGTGCCTCTTGGTGGGGTCTTTCAGAGAACATCAAAGAGAACTACAGCAGGAGGTGGTGAGGCTCTGAAGCATCCTCCACCATGACGAGTTCATCGTTTTGATGCTGGAGGAGACCTTCAGGACTGTGGAGGAAAAATTGCCAGAGGCAGTGCTAGAGAAGGGAAGTTCATGGTCTCCCAGTAAGGTGGAAGCTGGAAGCTTGTGACCTCTGGCAGCAAGCAGAAATCTTCATCTCCAACTACAGCAGTTCATATGGAGAATAGATATGGAGCTCTAGCAACAGAGGTCAAGGAACACATTTCATTGCTGAAGGAGGACAGGGCAGGCCTCTCCAAGGTGGGAAGGATCAAGACCACTACCAACAAGAAGAAGCAAGGGGTGGTGATGATTGGAGACTCCCTTCTGTGGGGGATGGAAGTATCCATCTGCCAATCTGACCTGTTGTCTTGCGAAGTCTGCTGCTTGCCCAGAGCCCAGATCCAAGGTGTCATGGAGGTATTACCAAGACTCATCCAGCCCTCCGACTACTACCCCATGCTGCTCATCCCTGTGGGCACCAATGATACTGCCAGGGGAGACCCTGAGAAGATCAAAAGTGACTACAGAGCTCTGGGTGAAAGGGTGAAGGGGACAGGGGCTCAGGTGAAGGGGACAGGGGCTTCTCTTTGCTTCATGTACAGGCACTTGAGGTAGCTAGTTGATTGCCCTGAAGAATGGAAGTCCTCACACAGTCACATAACTATGATTTGATTGGAATAACAGAGACATGGTGGGAGCTTGCGTGACTGGAGCACTGTCATGGATGGGTATAAACTGTCAGGAAGGACAGGCAGAGGAGAAGAAGAAGAGTAGTTACACTGTATGTAAAAGAGCCATATGATTGTTCAGAACTCCAGTATGAAGCTGTTGAAAGTCTCTGGGTTAGGGTCAGAGGAGAGAGCAATGAGGATGGTGTCATAGTGGGGTTCTGCTATAGACTACCAGACCAGGATGATGAGGTGGATGAGGCTTTATTCAAACAGCTGGAGGAAGCTTCCTGATTTCATAGATTTCATAGACATTAGGGCTGGAAGGGACCTTAGAAGATCTTCGAGTCCAGCCCCCTTCCCCAGGGGCAGGAAGTCAGCAGTGGTCATAGGATCCCAGCAAGATAAACATCCAAATTGCTCTTGAAGGCATTCAAAATAGGTGCTTGAACCACCTCCGGTGGCAGTCTATTCCAGACCTTGGGGGCTCGGACAGAAAAGAAGTTCTTCCTTATGTCCAGCCTGAAATGGTCATGGAGGAGTTTGTGACCATTTGACCTTGTCACCCCTTGGGGCGCTCTGGTGAATCAGTTGTTTCCCTAGATCCTGGTGAGCACCCCTTATAAACTTATAGGCAGCCACCAGATCACCCCTGATCCTGCACTTTTCCAGGCTGAAGGGTCCCATAGCTCTCAACCTCTCAACATAAGGTCTGTTTTTCTGACCTCTGACCATGTGTGTGGCTCTCCTCTGGACTCTCTCACAGGCCCTGGTTCTCATGGGAGACTTTAATCACTTTGACATCTGCTGGTAGGACAATACAGCAGTGCACAAGCAATCCAGGAAGTTTTTGGAGAGTGTTGGGAACATTGGCGACGCATAGGGGGTGCACGTGGGTTCACGTGCACTCCCTGAGATTGGCCATGCACCCCCTGAAACCGGGTGCTGCTGCCGCTGCCAGCAGAGTCTTCAGGTGGTTGCTGCTGCCCCTGCCCCCCCGGGTGCTGACACTGCTGGTGGCATGTGTGGGTGGTCACTGATTGCCACTTGGAACTCGCTACCCCTTGCCGCCAACACCACTATGGCCGCCTGTGGATGGTTCCCGCTCGATGCTCGTGTCACTTACAGGCGGTCACTTTGTCCCCCCCCAGCCTTGGGTAGCACGATGCATTCATGGTTGGGAACAACTTCCTGGTGCAACTTGCTGGAGTGGCCAACTAGGGACCGTGCTCTTCTTGATCTGCTGCTCACAAACAGGGAAGAGTTGGTGGGGAATGTATTAGTAGATGGCAATGTGGGAAGCAGCAGCCATGAGATGATTGAGTTCAGGATCCTGAGGAAAGGAAGGACAGAGAGCAGCAGAGTAAGGACCCTAGACTTCAGAAAAGCAGACTTTCACTTGCTCAGGGAACTAATGGGCAGGATGCCCTGGGAAGCCAGTCTGAGGCAGGGAGGAGTACAGGAGAGGTGACTGTACTTTAAAGAAGCCTTACTGAGAGTGCAGGAACAAACCATCCCAGTGTGCAGGAAGTCTAACAAGTATGGCAGAAGACCAGCTATGCTTAGCAGGGAAATCTTCAGTAAACTAAATTACAAACAAGAAGCTTATAAGAAGTGGAAACTAGGACAAACACCTAGGTGGGAAGTATAAAAGTATTGCTAGGGCATGCGGGGATGAAGTCAGGAAGGCCAAAGTGCAACTGGAGTTGCAGCTAGCAAGAGATGTGAATGAGAACAAGAAGGATTTCTACAAGTATGTCAGTAACAAGCAGAAGATCAGGGAAAGTGTGGGTCATTTACTGAATGGGGGAGGCACCTAGAGACAGAGGATGCAGATCCTCAAGGAATCCATTTCTAAGCACTTGGAGGATAAGAAGGTGATTAGGAACAGTCAGCATGGGTTCTCTAAAGGCAAGTCATGCCTGACCAACCTGATTGCATCTATGATGAGATGCCTGGCTCTATGGATGCAGGGAGACCAGTGGATGTGGTATATCTTGATTTTAGGAAGGCTTTTAATACAGTCTCACAGAACATTCTCACAGGCAAACTAAGGAAGTACAGGCTGGATGAATGGACTGTAAGGTGTATAAAAAACTGTCTCAGGCTCAGAGGCTAGTAATCAATAGGACTGTGCAAAATCTCGCTGACTGTTTCGATTTGACACTATTTCAACTCATTTTGAACTTGAAACAGTGAAATTGAATCAAAACGAAGGGCTTTGAAACAGCCTTGAAACAAAATGAGGCTATTTGAAACATTTCAAAAGTTTCAAAAAGTTTTGAGTTTCGAAGCAGCCAGGTGGTGGGAGACAGGGGAGAACCAGAGCTGCACTCCCAATGGCTCCACGGACCCATTTGGCTCAGCCAGGAGCGCATCCCTGGCTCTCTCTGCCTCCCACGGCCAGGCTGCGGGAAGCCAATCACAGCACAGGGGAAGGGAACTGAGCTGGGCTCAGCTCCCATCCCCAGTGCTGTTATCAGGCTGGGGCAGGGAACTGAGCCCAATCGCTTGGTTCCCCTCCACAGCGCTACGATCAGGCTGGGGAAAGGAACTTAGCCCAGCTGAGCTGAGATCCCCTTCCCAGCGCTAGATCAGACTGGGGAAAGGAACTCAGCCCAGCTGGGCTGAGTTCCCATCGCCAGCACTAGATCGGGCCTGGGAAAGGAACACTACATTCCTTTCCCCAGCCTGATAGTAGCACTGGGGAGGGGAACTGAGCAATTGGGCTCAGTTCCCTTCCCCAGCTCCTCGGTCTCAGGTGACAGAACCCGCTTCCCTCCCTCATCTGGCACGCAGACTGGGGGCCCGCAGCCCTGGGAAGACTGGCACAGCCCCCGCAGCCCTCCTGGGGTTGTGGGCCCCCATCTGCCTGCCGAATGAGAGAGGCTGTTTCCAGCTTCCCCATTATAGTGAGCGGGCAAAACGTTGAAAAAGCATCAAAACAGGGTCACTGCTTTGACGAAGTGAAACAGAACAGTGGTTTCGAATAGAAATGAAATTCAGAATGAAAAGGTGTTCCATTGAAACCTCAAAACTCAAGTCAAAACGGAACAGTGTCGTTTTGCACAGCTCTAGTAATCAATAGCTCAATTTCTATTTGGGATCCAGTATGAAGTGGAGTGCCTCAGGGGTTGGTCTTGGGACTGGTTTTGTTCAATATCTTCATCAATGACCCGGAAGATGACATAAAGTGCACCCTCAGCGAGTGTTCAGATGACCCCAAGCTCGGGCAGGTAGTAGATATGCTGGAGGGTAGGGCTAGGATTCAGAGAGACCTAGACAAACTGGAAGATTGGGCCAAAAGAAGTCTCATGAGGTTCAACAAAGACAAGTGCAAAGTCCTGGACTTAGGATAGAACAATCCCATGCACTTGTATGGTCCTGGGACTGACTGGCTAAGCAGCAGCTCTACAGAAAAGGACCTGGGGGTGAGATTGGACAATTAGCTGAATATGAACCAACAGTGTTCCCTTATTGTGAAGAAGGCTAATGGGCTGCATTAGTAGGAGCGTTGCCAGCAGGTCAAGGGAAGTGATTATTTCCCTCTATTCAGCACTGGTGTGGCTACATCTGGAGTACTGTGTTCAGTTTTGGGCCCTGCACTACAGAAAGGATCTGGAGATATTGGAGAGAGCCTAGTGGAGGGCAATGAAAATAGTTAGGGGGCTGGGGCACATGACTACTGGGGAGAACCTGGGCTTGTTTAGTCCAGAGAAGAGAAGCCTGAGGTGAGAAATTAATAGCAGCCTCCATCCGCCAAAAGAAGATGGAGCTAGATTGTTCTTAGTGGTAACAGATGACAGAAAAAGGAGTAATAGTTTCAAGTTGAAGCAAGGGAAGTTTAGTTTAGATATTAGGAAGAATTTTCTTACTAGGAAGGTAATAAAGCTGGTTACCTGGAAAGGATGTGGAATCTCCATCCTTGGAGGTTTTTAAGACATGGCTAGACAAAGCCTTGGCTGGGATGATCTAGCTGGTGATGGTCCTGCTTTGAGCAGGGGGTTGGAGTAGATAACCTCCTGAGATCCCTTCAAACCCTAATTTTCTATAACTCTATGATTCTCAGACTTTGATGAGAGTCTCTGTGTTCAACAGGAAATTTAATCCAGTATAATTTAGTTTTATTTATATAGCATCTTTCATCAAAGCCTTGTACAATCAATGGATAATAAAAATAATCTGCACTTTAGGAGTGTCCACAGAAATATGCATTTTATAAGAAAAGAAATATTGAGTACGTACTTCAAAAATTAGTCCTCAGATATTGACACAAATGATAAAGGGAGTTTACAGTCTCAAATTTCAGTGCAGAGATTCTTGTATTATGACGTAAGCAAAAGAGGGAGGGAAGATGGCCCAGTAGTCAATATATTCCCCAAGACTTGAGAAATACAGGTTTATTTCCCTGCTGCATTATAGATTTTGTGTGTGATCTTGGGAAAGTCACTTACTTTCTTTGTGCCTCAGCTGTGCATTGTAAGGTGGTTAAAAGAGTACCTCTTTATTTCAGAGGGGTGTTATGAGGCTCTAAAGATTTTTGAAAAATGCTTCAGCTGCTAAGGTCAGGGCCTTTATAGGATAGGCAGCATAACAGTGGCCTATCAGCTACTTAAAAGATGTATTGCTATTAAGAAGCACTTTTTCTTAAAAACCAATTAGCATTGAAAGTTACAATGGAGGTGGTGTCCAAAACCCTTCCAACATCACTCTTACTGTACAGAAAAGGCATTTTCTTCCCATCCATTAGCAATGTTCTTGCTGCCCTCGGTTTCTATCAGAGAAGATTTGAGACCTGCCCTTGAATTCTCTGAGGCTAGGTACAGACATTCAAAAAGCCTGATACAGAATTGATCTAAGGTATGCTGTTTTCTGTAAGCAGTGTAGTTCCCCGTTGCAGGCTGGCAGAGTTCCAGCCTGCAAGGTGCTGGCGGGATTCTAGCCTTCTGTGGCCCAGTGAGTGGGACCTGGCATGGGAGTGAGCACTGTGCCACCATGGCTGCACAGAAGTACCCACCGCATATGAGGCACAGCAGCAGCATTGCACAGCAGCGTTGGCACAGAGCTGTGCTTCCTGCTGCTGCCGGGTGGGCATGGGTTGTCTCAGCTTGGCAGTCATGGTGACGTAGCACTCCCTTCCTCCTGTGCCAGGTCTCCCCGCTCTGGGCTGCGGAGACAGCTCCTGCCCAGAGCTGGTCCAGCCTGGCTGCAGCCCCATGCCCCACTGTAGGAGCAGAAATCTGGGGTGGGGCACATGGCCCCTGTCCCCCACTGCATCACTTGTGGTCCTCTTCACGTGCCCTCCCCTGCTCCCCATGCATTGCTTGTGCCCTCTGTGCCCCCTGATGCATTGCCTATGTCCAGACCTCCTTTCCCCACACTTACCCTCTTCCTCATACACTGGGGGGCTGGGTCCTTGGGGTAGGGGGCAGTGGGTCACAAATGAGGGACACTGGCAGGGCCAGGGGGCTATGGCTTGGGAGTGAGGGGCAACAGCATGAGCAGGGACAGGGCACCAGCATATCAGAGCTGTATTCTGGTGAGTGAAGGGGGCAGGGGGAGTTGTGATTTTCTATGATAAAAAAGAAAATCAACTGTCTTAATATATGGGTATTTAGAATTTATTTTATTATAATGATTGAGGCACTGGTAGGCTTCCAAATTGCTTTAACATTGTAAATATAGCAATAAAACATTGTGTTTTATTGATACCTATATATACAGTGGTGTTTCATTTTAATTGCAGAAAAACATGAATGTTGGGTTTTTAAATCAGAGAATTTGCAGTTTTTTATCAGAGAATTTGTGTTTTTTAAACACAGAAAACCAGGATCCCTGCTGGTCACTTATACTGGTAAAATTGTAATGTCTGTATCTGGCCTGTATTAATGATTTAACTCAGTTTAGTGCCTAGACTAGTTATTTTGTTGTTCTTGGTCCAGGAAGCAGCTGGACTGATCTGGTAGGTGCAGACAAATCCAGCAGTGATGGGCAACAGGAACTGGAACCTATCTCTGAAGAACTTTGCATTGTAGCCAAACATCAGGGACTGCAGCAAATGGTTGGCATTCACTTGGGTGGGACAGAGTAGTGAGGCAGGGGTTAATGGAAATGTTAACTGGGTCTTAGAACATTATTTTGCATACTTAAGTGCTGGGGCTAAGGACATTTTATTAGGACTAGAAAATGTGTATATGCATCTTCCAATAGAAGTCTCCTCCACATATTATCCCTTAACATAGGCTGAGGGCTTGCCCTACTTAAATGAACGTATTGTTGTGTTGTTGAGAAGAGTGCTCATTCCAGCTTGCTTCTTGGCTCCACAAAGTGCTGGTAAATGGCAAGAAGTTTGCTTCAGGTGCATGGAGTAAAGCAAAGGTCTATATGAAACTGTCAAACCACACCCCTGCATGTGGCAAGTCTTTTGGGTTGCCTTTTCTTATTAAATGTGGGGATCCCCACAGATGTCCTTTTACAGCTCCACAAGTCATTTACTGCAGTTGTGAGGTACCAAAGTGACAGTTAGTTTTTAATATTTTTTTGTTTAGGTGTCACAGAGGCAGCATAAAGATGTAGTGAGTGAGATTTCAAACATTTTTCCTTTCCCTTCTCCTTGAAAACCATGTGCCTTTTGGTTGCCCTGTTCACTGCTGAGTGAGTCTCATAAACCTCAAGAATGACTCAGACTTTTCTTGGCTTAAAAATATTCTGAATTTAAAGTTTGAAATCTCAAAAGCTGATGTCCTTTGATTCTCTCCAGTGAACCAAATTTCTTGTTGTGGATTTGAGACAAAATGGGACTGCAGGAAATTTCTGATTGGTTTGGAAATTTAGAATAAATTCCAGGAATAAGGATCAATGCTCAAAGGAGGTGAGGCTGTTCGAAAATAAATGTGGTTGTCACCTGGTTCTACAGCTCATTCTATGGTTTTCAGCCTCATACGTCTGATGCATACGTAGATCCATTTGCTGCATATAAAACTGTGAAAGCTTGGATAGTGTTTCTTGCACAAAAATGCAAGACAATAGCTGGGGCAAGCCTGGGTTGTGGTAACAAGACTGCCACCAGAAAATTAAACTATGCTAATGGCTTGTAACCTATTAGGTACTGAGACAGCAGAGTGCTTTTGGTACCCAATACCAGACCCATGCCATAAAATAATAATAGTGATGGTTAAAATTGTTGGCAGAGACCTGCCAAGCTCATCACATGTGTGTATCTAAGAAAGCAAAAGGAAAGGCTGAGCCAGTGTAACTAAAAGAAGGCAAGGAAACTACATACACATTTCAATTGAACTAGCAACTGAAGAAGACAAAAGACTAAATATGCATCTCAAGAGAAAGCTGTAAAAGGTACAGCAAAGATGTCCTGTACCAGACATGCTCACATTTCTCAAAACAGGCATCCAGTGTCTGGTGTTACAGATGTCTCAATCATTCAATATATGTCTGGAGTTTTGTAAATAGACCATCACTGGTACAAGCTATTGCAAATTTGTCCCATTGATAAACAAATACCCAAAGACAGGTCCAGGAACCAATGCCTCTAAGCATCCTGTTTGACTACTCAAGACCCATCACCTCTAACTGACCTACAATTGCAGGGGCTGCAGAGAAACACAAGTCTTCACACCTAGACAAATCCCAAAACAGGAGCCAGGCAATTTAACAATTGTAATGTGATGGTCAGCCTTTTCCTCCCTGTTTTGTTTGGACTTTAATCAGCCAATGATCAATGAAAAATGTTTTGAAGCTATACAATTAAACAGCATAAGAACTAAACAGATTTGTGTGCAGTCCAGGGAAGACCAAGAAGCCA
>NW_005842680.1:872355-873426 GCF_000455745.1 Alligator sinensis | reverse complement strand
CAAGCCCCCCAGGAGTTGGCCTCTCTTCTCCATCTTGGGGGTCTTGCCTGGGCCTCGCTGCCTCTCCCCTCGCAGGTGATGTGGGCGCGTGCGCCGACACTGCCCTCCGAGCTGCTTGCTGGAACTCCCCTGGGCGCACTGCGGTGGAGATGCAAGTGGCTCCCCCTTTCCTCTCTCTCCTCCTTTCCCCAGGGCTCTGCGGGCTCTGAACCACGGGAAGGCTGGAGCCCAAAGCCCTCTTGCTCTGGGCGATGTGTGGGGGGCGAGGGGTGGAGTCTCTTTTTAATGCACCCTTCTGTCATTTGTATATAAAACAATAAAAGTCCCACGTTCGCGTCTCCTCCTGGTTTGCTTTGAAGTTCAGCAGCTCTGTGTCGTGCTCTGTTCATTCCAAGCCCCCCAGGAGTTGGCCTCTCTTCTCCGTCTTGGGGGTCTTGCTCCGAGCTGCTTGCTGGAACTCCCCTGGGCAGGAGTGGGCGAGTTGCCACGAAGGGTCCCTGCGCACGTGAACACCGCTCCAGGGCACTGCCACCCTTAGCTTCGGGATGCTGCAGCCCTGTGGTACCAGCACTCGGAGCCCCCCTTCCAAGACCCTGCTCGGCCCTTCCCTGCTGAGCAGCTCCTCCAGGGAAGTTCTGGCCCGAGTCCCTCCTTGCTGTGTGCCAGAGCCGGCAGGGCCCCTGTTTTAATAGCTATCATGTGCTTGCAGCAGTGCCTACCTTGAGCTGGATGCTTTCCTAGCCAACCAGTGGGCCCACTTCTGGGACCTGCAGCAGGGCACTGGGCAGTGGCTGGCTGCATGGGGAGGAGGCTTGGCCGGCGCTGTCAGCACACACCTGTGCAGACCACAGAGATGCTGCTGTGGAGTAGATACCTGGTGCTGCAGGTAGGCCCCGGGCAAGGCGGCAGCACTGTGCCAGCCCCCACAGGGAGGCGAGGGACCCCGTGCAGGTGGGCCCAGAGCACACCTGCCTTGCACCCTGGATGCCCAAGCGTGGGGAAGCCTGCAGTGAGGCGGGGCTGGGGCAGGCAGGGGCCCGGGAGGTCCCCAGAGGCGCCAGCAGGGGGCAG
>NW_005842680.1:864232-872019 GCF_000455745.1 Alligator sinensis | reverse complement strand
GTGGGCTGGCTGCATCTCGGCTTGCTGCGATGGGCTAACCCGCACGAGGGCCTGCTCCGGTCACCTCCCTTCCCCATGGTGCCTGCGTCCTGCTCCTGTTACTTGCCTGTAGAGAGCAGGGTAGAGTTGCACCTTATAGACTAACCTAACGGTGTGCCTAGGGCTCTAGCACAGGCTTCGTGAGCTGCAGCTCCCTTTGTTGTGTGCCGTGAGAGGACGTGCAGAAAGCAGCGTGGGGGGAAGAGGTCCCTGCTACACGTTACATGCATTACACAAGTACCTGCTGAATCACAATAAATGTAGACGGCCGCGCTGCAAAGTAATGATCACAGGCTAAAAAAGACTGTCCAGCTACAAGAAGAGCCAGCCAGCTGTAAAGTTAGTGCTTGACAGTGAGTAACAACTCCACAGCTGGTTTCTAGCTAGCTTGGTGCAGCAGGGCCCTTCCGATCCTGGCTTATCTGGCCCTGTAGCACGGGCTGTTAGCCTTTAACTGGGAAATCCCCCTTCCGCCTGCCCTTCGCTCCGCTGCGCAGTGGCCGCCCGCCCCGCAGCCCCTTTGTCTGTGTGCGGCCGATAACCCCTGGAGAAGGGTCAGCCAGGGGGGCTGGCACCGGGGCCAGGACGTGCCTGCTGCGTGCAAAGCCGAGCTGAGCCCAGGGCCGGGGAGTGCTGTGCCGGGGCGCAGGCACGGCCACGCAGCAGGAAGCGGGGCAGCGCCGTTGTGGCCTTGACCTCGGTGCGGCGGCAGAGCACGCAGGGGCTCCAGGAGGGCCCAGAGGAGCTGTGTCCTGGGTGGCGGTGTGGAGCTGTTGTGCAAGCCTGACTCATGCCAGTGCCCGTCTGCTCCCATGAGCTTCCCCACTGTGCACACGGGGCCCTGGGTCACGCGTGAGCTCGGTGCCGAGGCCTGGATCCTTGCGATTAGCTGGTGAGAGCGGGGATCCAGCCGGCAGCTCCCCTCGCACTGCCAGCCCCAATGTGTGGGCAGGGCAGATAAGGCACGGGGAGCCTGCCAGCTGAAAGGGCAGCTGTGCATGGAGCTGTGCATGGAGCCCGGGGTTTTCCATGCAGCTCTGCTCCTCCCCTGGGTGCTGGGGTCTCCCTCAGGAGTCAAGGACGCTGCGGGAGACAGGCTGCAAAAAGGGGCAAGTGCTGCGGGCGGGTCCCATAGGTGCATGGAGCCACCCAGGCGTGCAGGAGGGCGCCTGCCCACTACTCTCCTCCAAGCTACAGCTGCCGCAGGGGCTGGACCCGGCCGCACCCCCGGGTTGCAGCTGCGAGTGCCAGTGCGCACGAGTCCGGGGCGCTTGCACATGCCCGGCCTGTCCAGGCCTGTGCCCATCCCCAGCCCCGCACCGCGCCCTCCGTCGCGGTCTCGCCCCAACCGGCTGCCGGTCCCCTGCTAGCCCAGCTCCGTCTGGCCCGAGGCGGGGGCCGCCCCGCTGCAGTCGCTTCCTCCTTCTCCGGCTGTTTGTTGGAAGCTTCCAGGAAGGCGACCGGCTCCTCCGTGAGCGTCCCCCCAGGCCTGGCGCAGCCTCCCTGGGGCCCTGCTCCTGAGCTGGTTGGTGGCAGGGGCCCCGGTCCTGGGCACACACCTGACCCCGTGGGTGTTGTGCTGCCTCGAGCTTGCCCCACTCGCTCCCCAGGGATTCGTTTTCCTTCTCCGGCTGTTTGTTGGAAGCTTCCAGGAAGGCGACCGGCTCCTCCGTGAGCGTCCCCCCAGGCCTGGCGCAGCCTCCCTGGGGCCCTGCTCCTGAGCTGGTTGGTGGCAGGGGCCCCGGTCCTGGGCACACACCTGACCCCGTGGGTGTTGTGCTGCCTCGAGCTTGCCCCACTCGCTCCCCAGGGATTCGTTTTGGGAGGGCAGGCACCTGCCTTTCATCCGCTGGAGCCTGACGCCAGCCGGGCACCGGCAGTGAGCGGAGCTGAGCTGAGCTGGGGATGCCAGCGGGACCGGCCCCGCTCCAGCCACAGCCACGGAGCAAGCACCGGGGCAGCCGCGGGGCCCGGCTGGGTTGGGCTCCAGCTCCCCCCACCCTTGCGGGGGGCAGTGCAGCCGGCATCCCGACTCCCACCCTGCAGGCCCTGCCACCGCCTCCCCGTCTGGCCTTGGCTGAGTCACTGGATTGCTCTGATTTTGGGGGGGGTGGGGGGTTGAGCCCCAGCCCAGCCCCTCGGTGCTGCAGCCATGTGCCAGTGCTGCCCTTGGCTGCGGTGCCGGCATGGGCCAGGGGCCAGCAGGGATGTGCCCAGCAGGGATGGTCGCTGCTTTGCACCTGAGCCTGGCACGGGGGTGGAGGGGGCACCCCAAATACCACCCCGTCACCTTTTGCAGGTGTCTGCCACCCACACTCTCCAAACATCCCCCCAACACACACCCCTCCCAGACTCCCCCTGCCCCGAAACACCCACCCACCCATCCCATCCCACCCCAAATACCTGCTAACAACCCCCGCAAACACACAAGCGTGTGCACACACTATTCTGCCTGCCCCCCAGCCTCTGAACCACCCCTCCACAAACACACACCTACATCTCAGCACACTGCCCCCCCAACACCCCCATGCCCATGTCCACGGGCTGCCTGCCCTACCCTGCACCCAGCTCGGTGCTCACGTGGGCGTGGGCCTGGCCCTGCCCCCAGCTGGTGCCTGAAGCCCGGCTCCTGGGCCACGTTTGCAGGGCGCTGGCGTGGCTCCGCTCCGGGGTCACACGAGGCTCAGCGACGTGCAGCATGGCAGGCCTCTGGGGCACACCAGCCTGTCTGGTGGGTGCACCGGGTCAGTGTCACCACCCGGCAGCTCAGGACTGGCCTGCCACACTCAGCACCTGCTGGGCTGGGGCTCTGGGCAAGCTGGGACCCCCCCTGCCCGCACGTTCACCCTAGACACTTGCTGCACCACACAGGCAGGCAGCCGGTGGGGGCTTTCCCCAGCAGGGCTCAGTGCCCTGGAGCTGCGCTGGGCCAGGCTGCAAGCCTTGGCACTCCCCGAGATGCTCGTGCGATGCAGGCTATGGGGGGGGAGCGGTCGCCCCTCACTCCACTGAGGTGAGCCCTGCTCTGATTTCTGCCCCCCCCCTCCCTTGGGCTGAGCCTCGGGCAGGGGCGCTGGGGTGCCTGAGCTGGAAGGGGCAGGGGCTGAGCCGCAGCTAGCAGCCCCCACCGCTTGCTGGGCTGTAGCCCCCCCCCCAGCGCAGTCTCAGCCTGGATGCGGGCTCCCCTGGGCTGGCCCCAGCCGCGCCGGAGCTCCTTTGTCTGCCCGGCTGCGCTGTTTACTCTGCTGCCTCCGCTTCCTTCCTCCCTGGCTCTCGCGCACAGCCCTGCCTGGCTGCCGCCGCCCCACCAGGCACCTGCCAAGGCTGCTGGGCTGGAGCAGGGCCCTGGCTGCAGCCCAAGAGGCTCCCTGGGCAGTGTGGGAGCCAGGTGTCCCGGGGGGCCTGTAGGGTCAAGTGTCCCACCTCCGTGGCCTCCTCTCCCCAGGCAGGAAAGCCTCCAGCCAGGCAGGGCCTTGGTCCTGGGAGAGGCCCCTGGGAGCCTGGGGCAGGAGCAGTGCAGGGAGCAGGCACGAGGGGTCAGCGGGGGCCGGCCAGAGACCCCAAGCGTAAAGACCTGCAGCGCCGGGGCAGCCCGGATACTCCTGTGCAGCAGCGGGGAGACCACCGGGCTGTCGCTTGCCCCTGCAACCGCCTTCCAGCACCGAGAGGGATGAGATGGGCTCAGGCGACCCTGCTCTGCCCCAGGGCACGGGGAGGACAGACCAGCCGCTGGGGCATCTCGCCAGGCCTGTTCTGCAGCCTCTCCCCGCTCCTGTTTGCTTCCCTGGAGCCAGGCAGGAGCCTTGTTCATCCCTTCCTCCTGGGACGGCTCCTGCAGCCCCTTGCAGCAGCGCAGGGCTAGCATAACGCGTCTGGACCGGCTGGGAGCTCCGCGACCTTCATCGCTGCTGCTCTCAGCGCATCCGCCAGCGACAAGCAGCCACAGCCCACTTCAGCCGGGCCCAGCTGCAAGTCTGCGGTGAGCACGGAGCTCACAGCCAGGTGCTGGGGCCTGGTGCCCCACTGGAAGCTGCCAGCCACAGGCACTGCACGTGCACAGCCCAGTGCACCTGCCCGCAGCCAGGGAGGAGGGGAGCAAGGGTTCCCGCAGGTGCTGCTGCATGCACCCGAGCAGGGGGAGCTGGGTCCGGCGAGGTGCCGGGACACCGCCTCGCTCCGTGCATCTGTGAAACTGCACCCAGGCAGCAGGGACCCAGCCTCCTCCTCTACTGCTGCTGCTGAAGAGCAGGGGTGCTCTATCCCACCCCTCGCCCGAGGACGCACGCCTCTCTGCTTGCATAAATCCACAAGCAGGGCTGTACCGCGAGTGCCCAGGAACCAGAAAGGAGAACGCCAGTTCGAAGGCAGAGGGAAGAGGCCGGGACCCGGTGCTGCTGGCATAGGGGGACCCTGCACGCAGGGTCCGGGACGTCCAGGCCAAGGGGTGTGCAGAATTCCCCGCACCGGCCTTAGCCATCGCAGCAGAGAGGGCAGGCCGTCTTCCCTAGCCTCCCACCCAAGGACCGGGCCGGCACATTGTTCAAACCAGGGATCTTTATTGATGCAGCGGCAGCTCTTACACAGGGCTGCCGCCTCGCTCTACGTACAGGCTGCAGAGACACGCGATACAGCAAGTTTTAGTAAAATACAAACCTGTCCCTACAAAAAAAGGAGGAGTTAGTCCTGATTACAACAGGATGAGTACATGCTGGCTCCCTGCCCCAGAGCCTTCCAGGAGCGCGACAGCCGAGGATTCGGTGAGAGACCATCCCGCGAGTTTGTAGACAATGGATCATTAAAAACGCAACATTTTTTCCCGTCATTTACAAATAGGCAAAGTTTCAGATTACATACAATTAAGAAGCATTTTGCTTACTAACATGAAACATTACAGCTGCTGTAATGCATCATCATCAACCAGGCGTACAGGGTTTGTGTCCTTGCGGCTGCCCCAGCACACGGTGCCGAGCGGACTAGCCCAGCCCTTGCCAAACCCGAGAGGGAAGAGCCAGGAGACACGACAGGCCCCGCGGCTCTGCTCTCCCACGGGCTGGCGGCTAGGAACGGCCTTCATTTAAGCCACAAGACGGACGTAATTAAAAAATCCAACGCACAGATACAATGTGTATCAACAAATCAACTGCCTCTGGCCTGGGTGCGAGGGAAAACTTCCCTTCGCGCCCCAGAACAGCCCAACGCTGGGACCAGAAACAATTGCTACAGTATGTGTTCTTGAATATCCTTAAACGGTTTAGATACAGTATGCACAAGTCAAAATAAAGATAGAAAATCCCCCACAAACAGGCCGGGGGGGTCATTCACTGCCCACAAGGGCTAAACCGCGGCTTGCAGGGGGCCGCGGGGAACCAGAGGGCTCTGGCGGGGCAGGGGAAAGATGTGGAGGAAAGGAGAAGAGAGAAACGTGGAGACAAGCCTTGAACACTGCCAAGAGGCCGGGGGAGTCACGGAGCGGCACATGCGGGACTCGTGACCACACGCCTTCCTTTCTACCAGGCGCTCGCACGAGGGAAGGGAAGGGACCCACGTCCCGGCCCTCTGCTCTGCCACGCGGCCAGGCTGGAAGAGCTGCCACGGCCTGCCCTTCCGCGAGTTTGTGTGTGGAGCACGTGGGTTTTTGGTGCGGGGAGGCAAGAGGTCGGCCAGGCGACTCCAAGCCCAGGGTCCCCGGGAGCTCTGGTGCGGTGCCGGGACTCGAGGCAAGTGCGTATCCTGGCAGCGGGACGATTAGGTCCTGCAACCGGGCGAGCATTGCTGCTACGCTCTGGAAAGCGACCCCGCCGGGCAGGCGCCTGGCGTGGGTAGGGCACAGGTGGGGGAGCTGGCAAAACAAGCTTGTGAAACCAAACGGGGGCAGAGCCAGCTACGGGAAGGCAGCGTCTTATGAGCAAGTTGGCGTGACTAAAGGGAGCTGAAGTTACGGACCAGGGGGCTAGCGTTCCCCACGCGTTCAAAGTCGAGCTGAGCGGTGGTGCCAAGCCCCAGGCTTGGTCAGAAAGCAGGTGACCCTCGTGCCGCCTTTCCCCAAGAGATGCCAGCGACGGGGACGCGCGCTGCCAGAGGCAGCCGCCCCACTCGCTCGAGTTTAAACCAGCGGCTCGCACCCTCCCGGCTCCCCGACGGCCCTGCAGGATGCCGGGAGCCCCTCACAGGCCTGGGTTCTGGGACTTGTAGGTTATGATCTCGGCCGCCAGTCTCTGGGGATCCAGCAGCTGCGGGAACCGGTTCATGACCGCGTCCACGAGGTGGGGGTGGAAGATGCCGCAGAGTTTCACGTGCACGTTGGCCCGCTCCTTGGCGAACTGCTCCGACAAAGCCCACGGGCAGGGGTCGCTGTAGGTCGGGCCCGGGGCTCTTTGCAAGGGGCGGGGGTCTTGCGTGCTGCTGGCGCGTGCAGAAGGAGGGGGCAGCGGGTACGGCTCAGACCAGTACTCACGGGGGTGGAGAGGTGCTGGCGGGCCGTTGTACTCGCTCGGGAGGCTATACTGCCCGGCGCTGGCGGGGTGCACAGGCATGCCGTAGCCCGAGAAGGCACGGGAGGGCCTGGCGTGGGACATCTCCGCGCTGTACGGCATGTAGCTGGCCCCAGAGCAAGCCGAGGAGACGGCTTTGTGAGAGCCAGGCTTGTAGAGGCTGTCGGGCTCCAGGCCGGGCGAGGGCTGGTACAGGGATCTCGGCTGCCCGCAGCTGCAGCTGCAGACGGCCACCTGGTCGGGGGGGCAATGCTCGCAGTGGCTGGCGGATCGGCAAGGCCACATCCCGGACAACTGGTTCTCCAGGGAGCAGAAGCCCGAGTCGAGGGGCTCCTGAGACATGCAGGAGAGAGAGTCCATGTGGGGAGAGGAGGCAGGGTGCTGGGGCCATTCGGCAGATCTATGGCCACTGCTGTGAGGCGGGGCGAGCCCTGGGGCACAGCCCTTCCCCGGGAGCGGATCGTCACCTGGCTTGGCCTTCTGGGCTGCTCCTTTCCTCTCGGCCGAGGCTCTCTGCATGCAGCTGGGGTCCATGTCTGTGGAGGCAGGACACAGCAGCTCTGCCTGCCCAGCTCTCTTGCCCTTCTTCTCCTCCTTGGCAGGGCTGGTGGTGCTGGAGGCACTTCGGGTGGGGGACAGCTTGGCGTTGGCCCGAAGCTCGTCCGCAAGCGAGCGCTGGGGCTGGTTGATCCTCTCGGGGTGGTAGAACTTGCACTTGATGCCGTAGGTGCATTTCTTCCCTGCAAGGAGAGGGCAGAGCCTGGCATAAGACGCAGCCCGGGACCCCAGGGGCAGCCGCCTCCCGCACATGCTGGGCCTTACCATAAGGGCACTGCTGCTTCTTGTGCTCTGGGACCACAGGCTTCTTCCTCAGGAAGTTATCCAGGCTGGGGCCGTGCCGCCCCAGAGGGTCGTCTGGGGGCATAAACCTGGAGAAGGACAATACGCTTGAATCAGGACAAGCCACCTTGGGTCTAGAGCCCTTCACACCTCAGCTACAAGGCACCCCTGGGCCAGACCCCGACCCCTCCCAGGGCAACAGGTCGACAGAGCCAGGAAGGAGGAGAATGGGAGCGGAGGAAGACGGGTGCGTGGGCCAGCCTGGCGAGGCAGCAGGGCCAGGGCAGGTGGTCTCCACCACACCCTGGCCACCATCTGCCATCGCCGGAGGAGGAGGGGAAGCAAGGGCTCAGGGCCAGGCCGGCACGGGCACAGGCTCGGGCCCCTCCCGCAGGAGGCGACGGGCGGCGGTGGCTC
>NW_005842680.1:861097-863706 GCF_000455745.1 Alligator sinensis | reverse complement strand
CTGGGGGCCAGCCCGGCCCGGGCGCAGGCTCGGGCTCTTCAGCAAGGAGCAGACGGCAGCCGCTGTCTGGACCCCGCGCCTGGTCCCGGGCCAGGAACGGCTCTGCGCACGGAGCCCCGACTGACTCATTTCCTCCCCGAGGCGCTCACCTGACATCACCGTCTGCTCCCTGCACAGCCCACACACGCCAGCACCTCGCCTCGCCTCGCCTCGCCTCGCCGGTGTAACACTCAGCCACCACCCAAACCCCCTTCCCGGACACGCAGGCATTTGCTGGAAGCCACGGCCCTGCCCTCCTCCCCCGGGAATGGGAACGGGAACGGGAACGCACTTGTCGTTGACGAACGAGTACATCAGCAGACGCTCCTCGATGAACTTCTTCCACTCGGGGCGCTCGTTCTGCAGGTCCCGGTAGGTGTCGTTGGACACCACGATGCCGTCCGACTCGAAAGCCAGCTTCACGATGAAGCGGTCATCGTAGCAGACCACGCGCTTGCCGCCCACCCGCCGGGAAGGGGTGAAGACCAGGATTTTCTTCTTCTCCAGGTCACGGAGGATGTGCTGATCTGGAATGAAGCACGACCCCCATGAAATGATGCCCGAGCCCAGAAGTCTTCCACCACAATGCGAGACCGCATTGAGGAAACCCATAGCGCTCCAGTTACACGCAGCTGGACGGCCCGGGATGCTTATACAGCACCTAGCACAACCCTGGCCTCATCCTCAGAGCCTCCAGGTGCTGCTGGAGGTCAGCGAGACTCGAATACATAGTGCTCCCCTCCCATTGATGGGGCTGAAGCAGCCAGGGTGGGGCTTTTGTAGGGCCCTGCCCTAGGCCTGGCTTTCTCCTTGGAGCCGGGCGGCTGGCGTCAGAAGCACAGCTGCTTGCAAGTGCAGGGCAGGAAGCAGCACTGCCTGGGCCTGCTTGACCTGCTCTCGTCTACCTATCAGCCTTCCCTGCAAGGCCCCGCGCAGCCGTCTCTATGGGGAGCTGCACCATTAGTCCTCGGAGGCAGAGCCCAAGCTAGCAGCATCTTGCCAGGAGGTGGATGTTGTTGCTGAACGTGCCCAGACCGGGCAGACGAGGGGACGGGCTAGCGACAGGAATCCTCGCTGGCCAGACGGTGACCCACTAGCCCGACGGACCCTGGTCGCTGGCGACCTTAGAGGTTTAGTGCCAGTCTCTAGTTCCCCACCTGTAATAAGCATGTCTGGCCGTGGCTGTTCCTTCCTCCAGGATGGCACAAAGACCGTGATATCCTTGTGTCCTCTGTCCCAAAACCACTGGACGGCCAGCAGGATGCCCCGGCAGGAGAACGCCTCTTTGTTTCCATGGCTGCACGAGAGAGAAAAGGAGAGAGGATTGGGCCTTTGGTGGCAGAGGAAACTGCGGTGCTGCGTCATGGGACTGCATTTTGAGCGTGCAACGGGGCCGCAGCTCTGACCCTGCTGCTTCACGCGTGCCGAGCTGGTGCATTCGTGGCAGCCTGCCCGAGAGGGTGCTGCCACCAGCAGCCCTGTGCTGAGCAGCTCCAGAGCGCTCGTCATCCCAGCCCAGCCCGTGTCCCGGGACAGTGTTGGCCACAGCTGGAGTCGAGGAATGCAGCTGCATCCGGCAGGAAGCTACGCCCAAGGGAATGATGTGCTCCCGTAACTCACATGCTCCAGAGTCCTGGCATAGGTACATCTGTGCCAGGGGAGCGCGTCGCTAACCCTTTAGTGAAGGACAGGCTGCCCTCCCCTCACCCTTGACACATGGCCCAGTGCGCAGAGCACTATTTATGGGGTCTGAACCTGATAAAGCCCCCGACAGCTTGTCACTGTTGGATGCTGGCAGGCTATCGAGAGAAGGAAAGGTCAGCCCCACGTGTCAGGGGCCAGCGCCTGGTGCAACGCGACGGAGCAGCTTGCTACGCTCTATTCACAGAGCGCCCGAGTTTATGTAACGTGTACCAGGTGACCGTCTCTTCGCAAATCCAGCGTTATCAGCACTGATGTTGCACGTTAACTAGGAACTTTATCGGCCGTTTCCAAGTTACTGGTCTCGCCAGCCACCAACTGCTCTCAGAGACCCAACGCCCGGCACGGAGCGATGCACACGTGGGCCCCGTGCCTTGCTCCCCTGCCCGCCACCCCTCACCCCGCTGCCCCGCAGGCTCGCAGCTGGCCACAAACCAGTGAAGGAGGAAGGTCGTGTGTGCTGGCAATTAAAGGCCCTGCCGAGGACATGAGCCTTCCAGGAGCAGCCCTCTCTTTGCTGGTTTCTTTTGCTGTCAATTTTCCAGCCCACGTTCAGAACCAAAGCTTTGGTCAAAGCAAATAAAAATGTGCGTTACCAAGGACTGAGCAATGGGCTGATGGGGGCAAGTGCTCAGCCTTGCATGGGGGTTTCTTTGGTCTCCAAGCAGGAGTGAAGTGTAGTCAGTGGCTGGCCGTGCCCAGGGCTCAGGCACACACTCGCACCGCAGCTCTCGGTACCGCTTGTCTGGCACCTCAGGTTCCCAACGCCCGGGCCCCAGCCAGTTTCTATTCTGGGCAATCACACAGCACTTCCTTAAGTCTCCCTTGCCATTTCAGAGAACTGCGGTTGTGCAACGCTCAAGTGCCAA
>NW_005842680.1:856144-861066 GCF_000455745.1 Alligator sinensis | reverse complement strand
ATTCCTCCCTGGAGCCGCCTCGGGTCGCTCGAGATAAGAGACTCCCCGTTTTCAAGTGCTTGGGGCCAGCCCGCGAGGGAGACGTGCTCTATGAGCGTAGAGTGCAAGGGCACAAAAGGTTTGTGTTGCCAGCGCGCGTTTCCTGTAAGTCTTATCAGAGATTTTAAATATGAAAGTGAAGCGACTTCTGTGGAAAAGCCCCAGCACCTATTCAGGCCAAACCTGTCTCTTTTTTTTTTTATGACCCCGGAAGCTCAGAACAGCGAGGGCAAAGGCACATCACGAATGAGGTCTGTGACCTGACGGTGTTATGCAATGGTCAGGGCTGAAGTCCCAATGCCAAGCAGAGGCCTGGCTCCTGCACAGCGATCCCTCAGCTCCTAATGCAGCAGGCAGCTCCCAAGGAGAAGCTGCTTGAACAGAGGCCTCCAAGGAGGCAGACGGACAGGTTTCCAGTGCAGGGGGCAGCCTGGAAGATGGACACAGAGACAGGTGCACGAAGCAGCAGCAAGAGAGGACAGGGGCTTCCATCGGGCACAGGGCATGGAGCAGGCGGGGAACGGGGCAGGGGTACAAGGAGTCGTCAGCCCAGTGCCTGGCCCAAACGAGGAAGATGTCAGCAAGGGTTAAGGGTTGAGCCATGCCCCTCAGTCACATGAGCGAGGTGGAAAGATAAGGTCAGAGGCATGACAGGGAGGAGGTGAGGCCCCAGCGTGGCGGAGGGGCCTTTGAAGGGCACTGCCATCCCTGCCTGGGTAGCAGGACCCGCAGCAAGCGGGCAGCAGCAGGTGCTCTGCAGTGGACCCAATCCTCCCAGACCAGCCTCTGCACCTTCCACCCCTGAACCCTGCCCTCCTGCCTGCGTGTGTCCCATTCCCTAGCACGCTGGCTCCCAAATCACTTGGCCACTTCGGAGAACACCCTCTTACACCCAGGGCCAATGCGTGACAAGCACTACAGCCAAGGGCCTTCCTCCCAGCCCTGCTCACCATCAGACACTCGTAGGACAGAAAGACAGACACGGGGGCCGGGAGATGCTTCTAGTGCCAGCAACGAGAGTGAGGGACTCGGGACACTCACAGCACCGAGCGCTTGGGAAGCGGAGGAACGAAGCACCTGGATTATCCTCCCAATGCCAGCGCAGAGGGCGAGTGGCTCTGCGGTGCTCCTGCTCTGTCTGTGCACGCTCCAAGGGCCGAGGCTGCTGACACCATCCCTGCGCTTACACCAGCTTGGGCCCCACGAGTCATTTCAGCCCAGCTCCGCGACACCCTCCGACTGTTCAACAAGCAACCAGAGCTTGCTTTGCATGTCGAACAGCCACTTCCGAGGTGAAGACTTCAGCCTTTCCTCCCCCACCCACCTCCACGCAACAAAGCCCAGCCGTTTCTATTTTCTGTAACGCGGGGTTGAAGAGCACGGCACCCACACGTCACAGGTCATTTCCAGAACCAGCCTTGAAAGAACAACGAGTTTCTAAAACTCCTGAAATAGAGGATTAGGATACAACGCAAGCGAAACCTCCCTCGGCTGCAATGATGGGAATCAAAGGAATACCTCGACAAGCAGCATTTTTCCTGCCAGGGTGTCAAGAAATGCCGATTCTTTCTACCACTCTATGCTCCCTGTCTCCCACATTATCGAGCCTGCCGGCTGCATCTGTCCTCCACGGGCACGTATCTGAAGCGTCACGTCCCCGCAAAACATAACGGGATTCTCTAGTCTAATCAGTGCTCTCTCCTTTACAACAGCTGCTCCCTTAGTCAGTAGGAAAGTCAGATTTAAGAGCAGGCCTGCAGTCTTTCTGGGCCCCGAGATAAAGAGGGAAGTGTGACACTGCCAGAAAGTGCATCTCCTTCCCTCCCACCTCGAACCCGATGTGAAAGACTGACTTCATGGAACATTTCTGCCAGGGCCTGTGTCTACAAGGCGCCTGTCAGACTTCTTCCTTGAGAAAGGTTTGACACCGAAATGATGTCACCAAGCTCAGCGTCGAGGAGTCACCTCCATTCGTGTACAGAAGGAACACACCCAGTGGGAATTTTCCCCAAACAGGCACGCTGCAATCCACCCGGACATGTGCCAACATCACAGCCCCGGGAAGACGAAAGGAGACCGAGGCTCGCTGCCCTCTGAAGCCCCAGCTCGCAATCCCGAACTTGTAACGAGAGGAGAAATGGGCCGATTGGATTTGGTAACTACCAAGCAAAATTCCCTTAGAAGGAAGTAGAAACTAATTTCCACCATGATTTGCATACGGTTGCCATGAGCAGGTCAGGGAGGCTGCTGCATGCTGTGCCAGTGAATCAGCAGGGACCGCACACTATTAATACAGGAAGTTTCAGAACGGAATTCCCCTCGCGGTGAACGGGCTTCAAAAAAAAAAAAGGCAGGCACCCGACAGCTTTGCAAACATTAAACTTTGCTCCCGCCGCCCTGTTTTTACTGCACCTTTGCAGGAACTGGGGAGAAAGGTTATTTATGCCTTTAAAATGGCAGCTACGCAGAGTGTGAAACCAGTCACGGGAAGGACAACACAAGCAGCCCAGCTGCCGGCTCCCAGCGCTGCACAGTCCGTGCTGCCCCGTCCCCTCCGATACAGGCTTATCAAGGGCTTAGCAGAGGGGAGCCAGGCACGATTTCCCTGCAAGGGCCTGCTCTGAAGTTTACTCATAACAAGTGGCCCGGGGTGATTGCGGCGTGTAACGAGAGGGTTTGTTAATAAAACACACAGGGCATAAATGTGGGTAAACACATTAACAGCTCCCCTGAGCCAGAGGCAACCTGTGACACAAGCTGGGAGAGAGAGAGAGGGGACACCCTGCAAGAGGGCTCTCTCCCCGCGTTAGGCAGCGGGTAGGGAAGAGAGGTGCCACGGGGGCTGCAAAGGTGGCAATGCGAGGGGGGGAAAGGGCTGGCCAAGCCCCTGCCCTGAGGCTTCCTGCTGCCATGCATGCCCGCTCTGACATGGGAAGCAAGCGGCAGAGCTGCCTCTATGAGCGAGGCTTGCTGGAGGGCTAGCAGCTCCGACGTCAGGGCAGCCAGTGGACCAGGGGTGTGGGGAGTAGCCACAAAGCTACAGCTTTATGGGGACGAAATCAGCTTTCCAGGGAGCTGTCCCAGACTCTGGAGTCTCCACTGGGAAGCAAGCAACGTGGGTGAATCCGTGTCTGGCAGGGACACACTGGGCACATGGCATCATGCTGATGCCCCAAGAGGGCACCCACGTCTCACCCGCCCGCAGCCAGGCTGGCTACAGCTCTCTGTTCACGGGACGGGGCAGCACGCAGGGCAGAGGCCTCCCCCCGAGCTCCACGGACAGCGCGTGCTGCTGCAGCTCGAGGTCTCGTGGGCAGGAGTCTGCTCCACTTTCTGGCAGCGAGGTCAGCTGTCCCTCTAGGTCTGTTTTAAAATGAGGTCAGACCACCCAAGCCTGGGGAAGTGCGACTTCGCTGGGGTTTCCCTACTGGAAAGGCCCACGGCCCCTTCCCAACCCAGGTGAAAGGGCAAGCGCAGCAGATCGCACTCAGTCCGGGCCCAGCAGGACCTGGCGAGGGACGTGTTCTCCTTCCGGCCAGCCAGGACTGGCAGATACCGCTCTAGCTAAGCCTTCATTGTCAAGCGCTTTCTGCTGCCCTGGGCGAAATCCCTGCAGCAGGGCCCGTGTGCACATCCCAGCGGCTCCAGGCCGGAGAGGCGAAGACCACCGGAGAAAGCGGCTTGGGAAGCGGCATGGTGGAAGCAGCGCCCACATCCTGCCGCAGTCCCGTGGTCAGCTGGTCCCACAGGGCTGTGCCTTCCCTCCCATGAAGGAAAGGGGAAACGCAGCATCCCCACCCAGAGAGAAGTCACTTGGACGAGCCCTACCCCAGCCCCCCCGGGCAGACGCCCTTCCCAGCCCTCTTGGGGCATCAGCATGGGCCAGAGTCACCAGGCCACAGCAGTCTGTGCCATCCCAGGAGATGGGCTTCCCCGTGCTGTTGTGTTGGTACTCGCATGCCCTGCCCTGCACTCCCAGCCTGTGCTAGGCCCTGGACAGATGGCCCGTGGGGCCGGCTTCTGGTTGCAGCACCGCTGGGAGAAAGGCTGGCTCCACCGGCGTCCCAGAGCTGCTGAAGATGACCGGCCCCTTCCCTTCCCTTCCCTTCCCTTCCCCTCCCCTCCCCGTCTCTGCGAGGTACAGTACTTGTGCTTCAAGCCACTAGGCCTTCAGTAAGAAAGCCAGCTCAGGATTACAGCCTCCCTTTATTAACCCCCTAATTATTTCTTGAGCAACTTCCTGCTTTTGGAGCTTGCATAAAACCATTAGGTAACAAAGCTGCACACCATGGAGCCCATTTCGGCTCCCCAATGACACCAAAGGTCTCAGGGGGCGCCCAGGCCACTGCCGAGTGCTGCCTTGCTTGGAAGAGGCAGCTGTAGGAAGGTGCCGGGAGGCAAGGGAGGGCCCAGGCTGCCATGGCCCGAGCCCCGAGCTCCTTCCCACAGCTGGATGGAGACCCCGTGCCCGAGGGAGCGCTGCCCCCGCCTCGAGAGACGCCAAGCCTACCTCATGGCCACGTTGCTCCCGTCAATGACCACAGGCCTCAGGTTACTGCTCTCCTTCTCCTCCAGCACGGGCACGAGCTGCGGGGTCTTGTTGGCAAGGCCCCCCCGAGGGACCAGCGGGGCTTCCCTGCCCTCCTGCGGGGCATCGCTCGCCTCCCGCTCGGCCGCGGCCGCCCCGTGCTTCACCAGCTCCCCGAGGACGGCGTTGGTGTCCGCGTCGAGGCCCAGCTTCTGGAGGACGGCGCGGATCTCCTCCGAGGTGTAGCCCAGCTTGCGGAAGAAGTCCACTCTCATCTTCATCTCCGTGCTGTCCACGGGGCCCGGCTCGGCGCTCCCCAGCCGCTCCGGGGCCGTGCCCGCCCGGCTGGGGTGGG
>NW_005842680.1:803863-855245 GCF_000455745.1 Alligator sinensis | reverse complement strand
GGCTGTCCCGAAGGCAGGTCCAGGGCCGCCTGGACGGACGCTGTCCAGGGAGACGGCGGCGCGGCCTCGGAGCAAGCGCCGTAAAGCCAAAACTGAGGTCAGGAAGTCGCAACGGTGTCAATGTAGAACCGTTGTAAGTGCAAAACGTGCAAAACAAAACACTGAAAGCCGAGGACTGCCTGGACCGTGTTAAGTGGGGCCCGCCACTGCGTCTGCCTAGGGCCCACGAAAGGGTCAATCCGGCCCCGGGTGAAAAGCACGTTCCTTGTCTTGGTTCAAAACCCGCTCGTGTCCCGCCGTGACCCCCGGGTCTTGTCTGGCCAGGGGGAGTCCCCGATACGGCCTTGCGGACTTGCTCTTCACCGCTGGTTTGTAAACCCTGCCGGCGTCTCCCCTCCGGCTCTGATGCTTTTCGGTTGTCACAAAAGGAGTGGAGACGGGGGGCCCGGCGTTGTCTGAGGGGGCTCAAGTCCAGTGATGGAGGCCGGGGTCTAAAAAAGGATGAGGACCAGCGGGAGAGGCATAGAAAAGTCTGGCTGGCAGGGATCTCTGGAGGGCCCAGCCCCTGCTCCAGGCAGGATCGGCCCCATCAGAATCATCCCTTCATAGCATCACACAGCAATTGGGGTGGAAGGGAGCGCAGGAGGTCACATCTAGTCCACCGCCCTGCTCAGAGCAGGACCAGCCCCAGCTCCATCACCCCAGCCAGTCTATTCCTCATGCAACGCTGTTAGCCCCGTGGTGCAACGCCAGGCCCATTTATTAAAGCACAAACCACAAAGAAACAGCTCTTTTACTGGAGCGTGCTGGTTAAATCCTGCCGCAGTGCAGGAGCCCCAGGGCAGGTACCTAACCCTAACCCTAACCCCCCGCTTTGTCCCGCCATGCATGAGGCTTTGTCTTGAGCTGCGTGCCTCCAAGGATAGGACTGCGTCCGTCCCCTGGCCAGGTGGGAAGCTTGGTCGCCACTTGCCGGCGCCCTGGCCCTGGCCCTGTCCCTGTCCAAGCCAGCTTGTGCTAGCCCTGGCTGCCGTTTCACAAACCCTGTGCTCCTGGGCGGGCCTCAAAGCCAAGGGCCCCGCAGGCAAGAAAACATCTGAGGGCTTTTAGCGAGGAGGGGGAGAAAGGAGGCCTTCACGGGCGTGTGAGAGTGCATCCTGCTAGCTTTATTTTCCTTGAGATCTCCCTGTTCAGTCAGTCCTGGGGTCTCTGGCTGCCTGGAGGTGGTGGGGCCGGAGCTAAGAACCGAAGTGTGGGGAGCTGGGGACTCTGGAAGCCAGCCTCGCCGGCTGAGGGCTTCATTTCAGGCCCCCCCGTGTGTCCGTGTGTGAGAGAGATGGCTTTGGTGGAGCAGGGGTCGGGACTGCGTTTCTCAGGGCTGCGGGCTCTTGCAGGGCCGCAATCCAGGAGGCTGGAAACCAAAGACTCCCCTTCCCCTGCCCCAAGCGGACAGCCCGTTGCTCCTCCAGCCACTCGCCCTGCAGCTCAGGGCTGCTTATTTGGGGGGAACTTGGGTGTTTCAGCACAGCCCTTATGGCTTTGTCATCTCCCTCTCAAACTCATGCCCTTCCCGTAGATCTGAGGCCCTCCTGTCTTTCCTGCCAGCCTGCCTTTGAGCAGAGGGAGAGGACCGGAGCCTGTGCTACCAGCATCCAGGACATGTGCCATATCCTTAAGCCTCCAGCCCTGTGTGAGATCAGGGCATCACGTGCTTTGAGGGAAGCCTTGATTTGAAAGTGGCAGTGGGAATTGGGGTTTCACGCTCTGGACAAGTAGCGCTATGCAAGTGAGGGAGGAGGGAGAGAAAGGAGAATGGAAACCAGTTAAGGCTTCTGCTGTATTTGCTTAAAAGATATTCCCCTCATTTCATTTAGTTCCCTTTGGTTGCCTTCCAGAACCAGGCTGCGGCGCCTATTTGTTGAATAATATCAGGGGATGTAGAGACAGGTCCTATTCTGAGAACACCTGGGTTTTATGCAAATCATTTTGCAATAAGGAAGATTTGCCCATACAAGTGTGCTCATTTGCTAAATTAATCCCTTTTCTTCCTGGTAACTGTTAAGGACAGCCTTTACTCTGGATCTTATCTGGTTACCATTTCATGCTTACCTGGCTGCCTCTGGGTTGCTGCTTCTTGCCCTACTTAACGCACTTGGCTGTTATGAATCACAGGGTTGAGCAGGCGCTTCTAGTGGGGCTCAGCGAGCTGCTTGCTCCCATTGTGTCAACCGCTCGCAGGTTGTGAGCTGGTCTGCATTTAGGAGGGGGAATAACTTGGACCTGAACTTTAATGTCAAGAGTGAGTCAGGACCTCAGGCTAGGCACCTCCTAAAGTGAGGAGAGAACGTGACCTTTGCCCTCAGGACTTCACAAACTAATCGGCAACTTTGGAGGAGGCGCCTGGCTTCCAGGGAAGACCAAATGATCTAGGAGCTGCCAAGAGATTTCCAGAGAACAGCTTCCAGGGAGCAGCAACGCCCAGAGCCAGGATGAATCAGGGGACATTTAGGGACAAAGTGGACATGGCAGCGGGGAGGAGGAGGGCACAGGACAGAGCAGGGGAGAGGCAAGGAGGATTTTTCTGTGTTTCCCACCCGCCCAAACCAGGGTGACACCCTAGGCATCTCAGCTGTTGTGCCAGTTCTTAGCTTTTCTTGGGATTCCCCCTGGTTTCCTTCCTTTCCCAAGGAACAGCTGCATTTGCATTGTGCCGCCTGCCCTGCAGCCCACGCTGGGCGGCACCACCACGCAGGACACAGGTTGCACCTCCTGCGGCTGCTGCCAGTGGCACCTCTGGGCTGGCTGGTGTTAATCCCTAGGACTTCCCTGGGTCCCGGGTGCAGGGAGTTCCCCGAGAGGCTTCCTGCTGGCTGTAGAAGGCATGTGTCCCTCAAGCCCGTCACCTGCAGCTCCTGGCTGCAGTTGTCCTGGGTCGGAAATCAGAATGAAATCATTCGCTGCAGCCCCAAGCCCCCAGCCAGCTGAGCTCCTCTTCCCCCTCTGCCCTTCGCCGGCTCCAGACCCCTTGGCGGAGGCAGCCACGCACACGGTAGCACGGAAACCGAGGCAGCGTTGCATGAGTTACGAGAAGCCGTGCGTCTCTGCCTCTGCTCCCAGCCCGGGCGCAGGCCCATGCCTGCAGGAGCAAGCTGGCAGCTACCTTCTTTCAGAAGCGTAAGGCTGATTCATGCAAACGAGCCCTCGCCGGGGCAGAAACCCATGGAGGGGATGCTGTAACATGTGCTTCCCTTGTCCCCAGCCTCGCTGTAGAGCTCACTGCCGCCAAGTGCACGCCCAGCTGGGCCTGAGATTCGCTTCAAAGATGACATATCTGGATCAGGGCTGAGGCAGGGACTTTCCCATCTCTCCTTCCCCTTGGAACAGGAGCCAGCCCAGGCTGTGCTGTGGGAGAACAGCTCTGGCTAATTACATGGAGGAGTCTTGGACTCCCGGTGCTTTTCTCAATGCAGAAGTGGTAGTTTAATTGCAGATGCTGCGTTGCTCCAGTTTCATCCCACCAGCACACGTGGTACATTCAGGCCAAGCCCCGGAGAGACAGAGTTTACAGCCCTTGAACTTAGGATCTGGGGAGAACAGACTGCCTCCCCCCACCAACCCTGGCATGTTGTGCTACACAGCAGCACTCAGGACCTTTGTCCACAATAGTTTGAACCTGGGAAGAAGAAATGTCCAAGAGCTGCAGGGATGCTTGTGTGTCGCAGAGGACACGTGGTAACCAAACGGGCTGGAGCCAGAGTTGAAACTTGGCTTTTACTGAATGCCAAATTTAGATCTGGGATCTGCTGCTTGTGGGCTGAAGGCCAAGGTCCTGAAAGAGCCTGGTCGTTCTAGGTCAAGGCAGAATGCCCCCCGACTCCCACGCTGGGCCTAACAGAGGCCCCCGATGACCTGCTATCACCGGATCCCTTTGTACCCACCTGAGCTCTCTTGGGGCGGCCGATGTCACCGCCTGCCTCGTAAAGGATCAGCTCACCCTTGGGCGAAACTGCTCTCTTCCAGGTCACCTTGCAGCGTGGCCAGAGCCGGAGCTGGGCTGAGCTCTTCCCTGCCTACTTCCCCTGCCTTGTTCTGCCCCAGGTGCCGTGAGGCCAATAGAACAGGCCTGGCCCTAGTTAGCTTCCTTGTGGGCCTAGCTCAGGGCAGCCTGAGCAGGAGGGCTCAGCTGTGCGGAGCCGCTCCATTCATTCCAATTAACCTCCAACATGGGTCAGTCAAACCGTGTTAAAAACTTCACTGTGTCTCCTCTTCCTCAGGGTGCAAGTGGCATCCGGGCAGCCCTTGGGAAGGGGATAAGGCATTTGAGAGCAGGGCCTGGGAGCCTTTGCTATTCAGGGAGCAGGTTTGCAGCATAGACGTGGCCCTGGAGCCGGGGGGGTCCTCTCCCAGGCTGAGAGGGGAGCCTGCTCTGCACGCTGACTTGGACTTCAGACAAGGTGAGACCGACCCACGCAAGGCCCAAGCTCGGTGTAGACATGTGAAGAGGCATCACAGCCCCATGCAAGAGCAGAGGGGCCGATGTTCACTGCTGCAGGTGAACCCATGTTGGCATTGCACGGATTTGCCGCAGACATGAACGTAAGGCACATAGCTCACAGGTGTGCCAGCCCTGCCAAGTAGTCCTAGATTACATGCCTCCTCCCTGCAGCCTTTTACCTCCCCCAGCTCTGTGGGAGGAGCCCGGTCCCTGCCAGGATGTCATATCAGGGTTATTAGACATCCCCGAAGGAACTGAAGTGCAGTCAGAGAAGAGCTCGCCTGTGATTTATGAGTTGGAGGAGCTGGCAGAGCTGCCCCGGGATTGCTGCTTGGAGGTGAACAATAGCATCTTGTATTGACACTCCAAAGCAAAGCTGAGTCACGGTGCACACCCTTTCTCTGGAAGAAGGTCACCAGGCCTCCCAGGAAATGGAGCAAACCCTGCCAGAAGCACAGCTGGCCCCCTCTCCCTGCACCGTGGCCGCTGCATGCATTTGAACCAGTGAGTCTCAGGCAGGGTGCTGTGACCTGCTGGGGTGCCTTGAGATCCTGTCAGGGGTGCTGCAGGGTGCCAGGCTGCATTAGGCATGCAAATATTGTTCACAAGACAAACCCAGAGCTCTCCAACAGGAACCCAGAGGGTTAAAACGATGCTCTGTTGCGGGCTGGCTGCGATCTTTGCAATGGAAGAAGTGCTGGAGATTTTTTCCCATAGATAAAAAAGAAGTGAAAACTGCTGCCTGGAGTCTAAAAAGGTTGAGTCACTGAATTAAATGCAGCAGTTAAGTCCTATGGGACAGCTCCCAGCCCCTGGCACCCAGCTGATAGCAGCACAGCCCCCGTTCAGCTGGTGACCTGACTTCCAGCCGATGGGCAGCAGCATGCCCACTCCAGATGGGGCTTTATTCCCCAACAGCTGGATGGGAAACTCCAGGGCTGCAATTGCCAGCAGGGAATAGAGGAGAAAAGAGGTCATGGTCCTAGCAAGGAGAGGTGGCTGCAATCCCAGGCCTCTGAGACCTGCCCCAGCTCTGCCTGACCCCAGGCAGGCTGGGAGAAAACCAGCTGCCTGCTCAGCTTTGCTCTTCCCAGCACGTTCCTGAGTTTCTGGCCCTGATCTGTGCTCGCAGCCTCCCATCTAGCGGGCTGAGTGAGCTGCTGCAGCTGCAACCAGATGGTCTGGGTGTTATGTGCGCAGCCGCGGCCCGCGCCCAGGGGAGAAAGCAGCCAGGCCCAGCCCACGCACTGCTGTCTGTCCTTGCTGCCTCCTGATGCATGTTGCATCCCAAGCCTGGGCTCGCCTCCCTGGCTCAGGAGGAAACCTCCCCTTCAAACTGGTCTGGAAATAATAAACCCCCCCACAACTACTGGCCTGTTAACAAAAATACCCCAAACCCAAGGGTTAAATAGTCTGCTTGTGCCCCCTCCACGTGCCCAGCTCATCAGCTAACTGGGAGGCTGCCCCCAGTTGGCACTGGAGTGGGACTTTCACTTAAATCCTTCCCTAAGCAGATGGACCTGCTTGCTGTGGACAGCGACAGACCTGCTGTTCCCCACCCAGAGCTGGCTGCACATTGCCTGGGGGGTTTGCAACTGGGGCTGCTTCCTCCGCTGCTCTAGGCACTGATCTGCCATTGCACAAAGGGCACAGGCCAGAGCTGCAGGATTGGGGCCGTAGGGCATCACAGCTCCCTGCTGCCAGCCTGGAGGCAGCAGTTTGCACCCAGCTTCTGCCCTGCCTCTGCCAGCCCTTGTACCCGGGGCAGGGGCTGGGGGACACGTGTTGGTGCCAGGTGAATGCTTCGAGCTCCCCGCTGCAGCAGAAGGAAGCCAGGCCCGGGGAGCCGGCCATGGCCCTCGGCAGGCACTGGGTGTCTCTGCTGCACCACGCATGCCTGCAAACGGGCCTCCTCACCAGGGGAAAGCCAGAGCATCAGGGAGGGAGAGCACAGCGCTCCTGGCAAAGGACCTGCCTGGTTTTCAGAGGACGGCATTTGGGATGGGTGTGGGCAGGGCAGGTCACGTCCCATGGGAGCTGCACCATTGCTTCCCTGGGGCTCAAGTCACCACCCCCCAACACCAAAGCAAGCCAGCTCCCCCGAGCCCCGTCACACATCCCGGGGGCCAGGTGGGACTGGCAGCGAGCTCCCTGCTGGTGCCCCACCAGCCCCAGGGCTGCTCCATGCTCTGCAGCAGCATGTCCATCTCCAGCCTAGGGAGGTCAGCAGGGGTCTTGGACTCTACTATTGGCATGTTGCTGCCTGGCATCGCCTATCCCAGGAGACGGGGACGCTGCCTGGCTGTAGGGCACTGCCACCCCATCCCTGTGCTGCTCTGCAGGGTGCGGCTCTGCAAGGACCGCATTGCACGGGACTCCCTCGGGCTGGCTGGACGAGCTCCCCCCTCCTCGGGGCTCTGCTGCTCCTATGCTTCAGTGCCCAGGGCTTGCAGGGGGACGCCAATTAGTGACAGGCATGGTGGGCTCAGTCTCAGCTCCCCCGTCTGACTGCTGCTGTGCAACTAGGGAAGCCAAGGCCTCGGCCTCACTCTTGCTCTGCCACCTTGGAGCTGACACCAAGCCCCCGCTGAGGCCTGACAAACTGCTGGCGCGTTTGCCTGCCTGACTCAGTGAGGAGGGGGACAGCGAGAGAGGGGGAGAGATAGCTCAGGCACAATGGGGCTGGGCGTCAGGGCTGGGAGGACGGACTGGCATGGGCGTAAGTGCCTGCGTGTGTCTGTGAGAGATGGAGGGAGCTCCGGCAGACTATTGCCCTCTCCTGGGTGAGGCCTGGCACGACACACGTCCAGTTGCAGCCTTTTCTTGGTGCTCTGAATATGGGCATGGATGAGCTCCAGCGAGTGGTGGAGCTGGGGCCGAGGTGCCAGCAGTGATGGGTAGTCACATTGAGCCAGGTCGCAAAAGGGATCGGACACGTGCTTGGAGGAAAGGGGAGGCAGTCGCTCCTGAGTGGGGGGCACGGCCTCTGCATCCGAACTGCCTGGACCTGAAATGCTGGAGGCTGCAAGTGGGAGAGGAGCAGGGGAAAACCCTGCTCAGACCCAGCTCCTTTTCTCTTCCAGCCTCCGTGCGACACAGCAGACTGGGCAGGATGGACCTGGGGCCTGACCCAGCACACGGCAGCGCTGATGTTGCTATGATGAACCAGGGGACGAGGGCAGCAGCAGGTGGGCAGTCCCGTCCAGGTGCCAATGCCAGTCTGCAGCAGGGCACCAGCAGTTGCAAAGGCATTTCATAAGCTGCTCCCCCCCGGGCACCTCCTGGCGCTCTGTCCCCCCTCTTCTGCTTGCTCTAATGTAACGTGGCTGCTGCAATGGACCCCAGTGCAGAGAGGCCAAGAACCGGCTGTCTCTCCACGGCCGGGCTCTGTGCCCCCTTGGGAGACAGCTCCTGGAGACCTCGCCCCGTCTGCAGCCGTGAGCAGTCCCACCAAGCCGCCCTGCTATGGCACAGGCCTGAGCTGGGGGCTGTGACTGCTGCATCCCACTCGGGGCAGCGGCTGCAATACAGCGGCAGTGACCTCCCCGCGTGACTGTGTTTCCCCTTCCTCGCTCTGCAGCACGGCACAGGCCTTCGGGCGCGAGGGGGGCCGAGGCAGTGGAAGCTGCTAGGACCGTGGCGACTAATGCCTAACCGGCACTCGTGCCCCCGCTCCGCGACGAGCCCTTTCCAGGTTGGTTGCGCATTGTGAGCTCTGTCTCAAGTCCAGATGTTGACTTTGCGTCAAGGCTGAAAAGAAATCACTTTTCATCTCGCCCGGCCGGTTCTGCATGGGGGGAGACACTTCAGCTCCTTCAACCCTTAAAATACAAATGGATTCAATCCTTTCTTGGCGAGAGAGGGTGGAGGCAGAAGTTTCTTGAGAGCGAGAGCTGACCCCAGGAAGGCTTTTCTGAGAGCCCCCTCCCAGCTCATGGGTGGTAGGAGGCTCTGGCTTTGAATCAAACCACCATCCTGGAGGGGATGTGACCAATTAACTGGCAGTGATGTTATTTGAGACCCCTTGATGACACTTCCACTGCTTATTTTAGACCCTGATTGATACCTGCAGGCCCTCCAGATGTTATAAGAAGTACAGGCAAGGGCCTCTCCACAGGGTGACATGAATAAATCATGCTCCGCCTTTGAGAAAAGAGGGGGGAAAAAATCCAAGAGGAGGCCTGTCGGGCTGAAGGGGAAATGCAGGCGGAGGGGATGCAACGAGCGGCCGGCCCATGGGGAGACGCATCTGCTGAGCGCGGTCCTGATTTCTCCTCTTGCGAAGGAAGCAGGGGGTGTCGCTCTGTCTGGCGGGGGCAGGAAACTGCACGCGGGGCACCCGCATCTCATGCTGCAGACCCGGTAGTGCGACTGTTCACACGTGCTCACAAGCCAGCTCACCTCACTTGCCAACCCCCAAGCGCGTGCACACTTGCTGCTCTCCCTTGGCAAGCTCAACGAGCAGGTCTGTAAGGGACTCTGCCACCCAGT
This sequence comes from Alligator sinensis, assembly GCF_000455745.1. NCBI lineage: Eukaryota > Metazoa > Chordata > Crocodylia > Alligatoridae > Alligator > Alligator sinensis. The sequence goes on along the minus strand of NW_005842680.1, from coordinate 846,259 downwards.
GCAAGCCCTGCCAGGCTCCCTGCACTTCACACCCAGGGGCGCTGCAACGTGCAGGTAGAAGGGAGCCTCCTGCGACCTTCCAGCAATATCACAATGCAGATTCCTGGAAGGAAAATACATTTTGATGCCAGAAACATCAAAGGGAATTTCTTCAGGTTTGAAAACCCGTGTGTGTCTGTTGGGGGGGAGCAACAAATTGTAGTCATTCTAGAAACCAATGGAAATATAAAGCCAAAGGCAAAAAACCTGTTGTTTTCCGTGACCTCTAGGTTATATTTATGGCTGTGACTTTCAGAAATGACTAGTGATTTGGGGCACCGCAGCTGTGGGGTGACGCTGGGCCTGGTTTACAAGGTTTTGACTCGGGAGTCTGAAGAGCCAGGTCCCCTGAGGGCATCTTGCATTGGATCCCATTTTCCTGCAACTTGGCCACAGTCCTTTGCAAACAAAGGTCGCAAGATCCAGTCCAGAAGTGGAAGCATCCCCCCATTTTATAGACAGCAATGCTGAGGTCAATGGCTCACCAATGCCATCACCTGCCTGCCTGCCCATCGTCCCTTGTATCTGGGCATCAGGGAGTGCAGGGCAGATATGGGAACATGGGGCATGACCCAGTTCCCACTGGGGTACTTGGGAAACCTCCCGCCGGCCTCCTGGCTGTAGGGCTGGGCCCATTACATGGCTTTCCTTGTCAATCAAGCAGAAATGCTGGTGCTGCTTAAAAACCTGCTGTGGGCAAGAGCCCGGTCCAGGCAGTCTGGGCCTTGCTTGTCTTGGGGTTCCCAGCCAGGAAAGATTGGGATAACCCATGGATAGTGCAGGGGAGGCAGAGGGGAAGACAAGGGGCTCCTCCAAGCCCGGCCTGGGCCTGGGGGCTCCGCGGCTCCTGCTGCCCCCGTTTCTCTTGCCCGGCGGAGGCCCTGCCTTCTCTCCTTATCCTTCAGCCTCACCAGAGAGGCAGATACATCGCCCTTCCCTTGCTCCGGCTACCTCTGCCCGGCACTTAGGGACACAGCATGCGCCAGCGTGGCTATACATTACCCAGCATGGTGCCTGCTGCTATGGATTGAGTAATGCCTGCGCGCCTGCAGGGAGCAGGTCCAGGTGTTTCTGTCTTCTCCCGTCTGCACGCTGGGAACGTGCAGCATCTGCCTGCGAGCTGCCGGGAAGAAGAGGCAGCTCCGCTGTCACTGCCGGCAGGCAGAGCCCTGCAGCTCCAAGGGCAGGGACGGGGGAGCCCACTGCTCTGCTGTGCAGCGTGCTCCCGTGCGGAGAGGCTCGTGCCCTTGGGACTGGGGAGATTTCAAGCCCCCCGTGTGCCCACGGTGGCCTGCACCGGGGAGCTTCACCCCCCCCAGGCCCACCTGTCATTTCAAAGCCTCTGGTTTGCCATGCATTAAAATGCCGGTACGGCCTCGGTCCCAGCAGGGCTAGCCGGCAGGGTCTCTAAGTGTGAGTCTGGCTCTTTAGCCTCCCTCTTAGCTGAAGGCAAGTGGTCCTGCTCCCAGCAGGCTGCCCTAGCCTCCCCGGGTCTCCCTGCAGCCTGGCAGCTCTCGCTGACACCCCCTGGGCAGCCTCCGGCCACCTGCTCAACCCTCGCCCTCCAGACCCCGGGCCCTCAAAGGTTTCAATGTCCCTCTCTTCCTGGCCCAGGGCCACCACTGCATGGCAATACCCCTCGGCTGTCCCGAGCCGTAACCCCAGTGCTGACGCCAGCTCTGCTCGCGGGCAGCTCCGGGTCGGCGCGGCGAACGGAGACAGACAGACCGGTGTTCCTGGCAGGGCTAATTAGAGTGTTTGTCAAGCGGGGGAAAGTACAAAGCGCTGCGTATCAGCAACAAGCAGGAACAAACGCCGCCGCTTTGGGAGCTGTCACATCAACGTCTCCCAGCGCAGCGGCGGGAGCGGGGGGGCTTGCAGGACAAAATGCATGTCTGCAAATGAGCGACATGCAGCGCTTGTGGGCCGTGGAGGGCTCTGCTCCTCCGGTGCCAGGGTCAGGGCAGGAGAGTTGCTGGGACGGGCAGGCCCAGCCTGCTCTCCGTGGCCTCTCAGGTCAGCACGGTTCCCATTCAGAGCGCTGGCGCAGACTGTCATCAAAACTCCCAACCTGGAGCCCTCTCCAGGCAGCTCCAGAGCAGGGGAAGGGAGGAGGAGGTCAGACACGGATCCAGGCTGAGCGCAAGTGAGTTTTACATGGAGCCTCGTCTGGAGGCAGTGAGCGCTGGAGCAGTGCGCGCTGGAGGAGGATGGGGGCAGGCCCGCTGACGACATGCACCCCTCCCCAAGGGACCTGTACCATAAATCATGAGGCTGGAAAACCCCCGCGTTTCCCCATCCTCTGACAGGTGCGTGATGGATGGGCTGGGTTCCCGGCTGTTCATGCGCTGCCTGAAGGTCGCGGCTGGCCCTGAACCAGGCTGCGCGAAGCATTCCTCATCTCCCCGTCTCTCCTGCAAGGAGAACTCCCCTCTGTCCTTCGGGCTGAGGACAGAGCCGCACAACCCCGGGGACTTTGCATCTCGGAGGCTTTTCCTCCACGGATCTCAAAGCGCCTGGCCCAGGAAGGGACTGGCCGGCATCGGTGCTGCACGGAGAAGGAAGCAGGGAGGTCAAGCAGCACGTCGGCGGTTGCTCTCGTTGCTCACCCTGCCCTTGCCCTGTGCCCGGGACCACCCTGCTTCTCTGCATTCGGGTTTCAGGTCTGAGCCAGGTCACAAGTTTCCAACAGCAGCGAAGCATCAGCTCATCGGCCTCTCCCCACCGTCCTGACTCTGAGACGGCTGCAACAACTTGGTTTTTCCCCCATCTCTGTCCCCACCTGAGACTGTTTTCGTGATCTGGGGCCCAAGCTGTCTCACGTCTATACACTGGCTAGACACGCCGGGCTCCTTTCCCACCGCTGGTATTTGAGAGATTTGGCAAAACTAGTTTGGCAAATGCAAATTCGGGGAGGTCCGAAATTCAGGTACCGGCTGGTCAAGTCCTCAGAGCGAATCTGCCCAGTTATTTAGTGCATGTGCTCAGCTGAGCAGGTTCCTGAGCATGCATATATAATTATAAGGTTTGGTTCAAGTCCTGGAAATGGCAGCAATGCCCAATAAATGTGCTAATGAGCCACGCACACTTTAACACTCATTTACTTTATGACGAGAGCGTTGTTGCTTTGCCAACAGAGTGATTAGCTACTTGTTTAATACGATCAATAAACGAATAACAGTTCGATGCAAACGACGTTTGTAGCACTGCGGCATCATTTGTAAGTCACGTTTGTAATGTCTTTCCTAATTAGCAACATCAGCCACACACGAGTCGGGCAGAGCAGTGACAGCAAGGCGGCTGGAGACAGCGTCCTGGGGACAGCTTTCCCCTGCTCTTTGCGACGCAGGATCTCAGCTGCTGCATCCTACTGCCCCGTTTGCTTTCGGGACCTACAGACCACAAAAGGGAAGGGGCTAAGTGGCCCAGGCCTGGAAATGAAGCTGCATCCAATGCCAAGGGCAGCGTTTGTGGTGAGAAGGCTTGGCCAGCCCCTCCATGCCCCTTGGCGATGCTGGATCCAGCACGTGCTCCTTGGCTCTCCGAGCTGGTTGCAGCAGGTGGCTCCAAGGGGAAACCCTTGTGCGGGCTACAAGAAGGATTTCTCCAAGCACCTCCAGGGTTTTAACCGCGGGATGAGGAAGAGCAGAGCAGGGCAGGAGTCTCTGCAGAGCCCAGCACGCTGCCCTCCAAGGCAGCCAGCCCCAGCCGCTGGGGACAGGGAGCAAGAAACCTTAGAGGAGGCAGTGATGGAGCAGCAGCCCTGCGGCGAGTAGCCCGCGGCCCAGAGACCGTTCTGTGCTGCAGGAAATGTCGCAGGTGACAGACAGCTCTTCACGGCAAATCCAGCGCCCCAGTCTGCCGGCAGCTGCAGCGGGCTGTTTCGGAGGAGCTGCAGTGCGGGTCATGCCTGGCTTCTTCCCTGGTCCTCTGCACCAAGCTGGGAGCGCTAGGCCTAGCCCTAGGCTACACCTGGCATTGTGGGTTACCTGTCCTTCTCCCCTCTGCCATCTCAGCAGAGAGCAATGTGCTGTGACAGCTGCCCACACACATGCCTGCTCGAGGCTTTGATCGTAGAGCGGGGAGACCAAGAAACCGAGCCCTGACCCTTGGAGCCGACCACGTGCCGCTCCTCCACTCCTGCTACACCACGGCTGGACTGGAGCAGGCCCACAGGTGAGCAGACACGCCTGGGAAGGGGGTCCCAGAGGGAAAGCACAGCCTTATCCACATCGAGTACTGCCCATAGCTCCCAGGAGACCCTCACCCAGCTCTGAGCATGTGGCACTGCTCTGGGGGGAAACCCCAAACCATTTGTGTTGCATTCACACTGCAAGGAAACGGGACTCGTGACCCTGCATCTCACTGCCCCTTCTCATCGCCGGACTAGCAGCCTCTGATTCTCCTAAGCTTCACCTCCGGGCACTGATACCTTACCTTTTCCTCCATCCAGACTTTAATTCATCATGCATGTTGCATATTTTCTGTTAGGTCTGTTTATTCGCAGCTCTTCCAGAGAGAAAACAGACCGACCAACTCGTCAGTCTATTGTCAGGGGCCGTTTTGCATCTGTTGCCCCAATGGCTGCAGTCCCAGTGCTGGAAGCGCCATATGGCTTCGCATTGTTGTTGAGAGAAAGCAGGCGCACAAACAAGGAGCAGCAGGACTGAAAAGTTTGGCCCATAATTAAATACTCACCTTGCTGCTAACAGCAGACTGAATTACCGACCCAGCGGGAACAGAGCGCTCCCTGCACTGGTTAGAGAGATATTTATTCCTTTTATTTGAAAGAGCACTAAAACGTTCCTAAGCTTGCAGCTGATTGAAAAACAAAGGAGTCGCGCCTACCCACCACACACTGTGCGCAAGTCCGATTACTGCTAATGGGAGATTCACGCACGTGAAGATTTCAAAATAGGCCAAATATTTCACAATATGGGAAATAAGAGTGGCCTTGGAAGGAGCTGCCTTTGCTAAGTGGGGGGACAGTGGAAACAATTTGTTTCTGCAGCAAATGTACTGTTAGGAAACTACCGTGTCCAGTCACCCTCCAGCAGAACACGCCTCAGCCCGGTACCCAAAATATAGATATCACTTCTTGAATGCAGCTCTGATTGCATTCAGGTGAATGGGCACAGCAGGGCAAAAACGGGCACCCAGCTTCTGGGCTTTCTCCGTGGTCTGGCCGAGCGAGACCTGGACGTCTCTCGTGTGCGCTGGAAGGAGCTGGGTCTGCGAGTCCAGACCTCAGGGCTCAGGGCTCTGTGCTGCCTGCCCTGGCCCGGGTCTCCGCAATTGGGTGCGTGGCCCAGAGTACGGGGCTCCCCGGTGTGCTGGCCCCGGGCTCTGGTGCCACAAGCCCTGGGGCTAAGCCACTTTTGCAAGTGGAGGCACCGAGAACGAAAGCTGTTTGGTGCCTCAGACTTGCCCAACCCAAAGACAAGGCCTGTTCTGGCTGCAAGCCTTCAAATGCTGCCTCGTGCTCACACGGCCATGACAGACACAGGGGCCAGAGCTCCCTGACAGTCCTGCCGAGGGGAAAGGCAATCCGCACCCACGTGGGACGTGGCACCCATTGCACCAGGCATCCCGAAGCCAGAGGCGTGTAGGCTCATCCTCCTGCATCCCCTCCGGGGCGGAAAATAAAGGCAAGGAGCAGGGAAGAAAAGGGGGGCGGTTTTCATGCCCGAAGGGAAGGAGGGGTGATCGTGCTCATTTCCACTACGGCAGGGGCTACCGAAGGCAAGCTTTCTCTCTCAGCCGCGAGGACGTGGACAGCTGCTGTTGACAAACACGGCTCAGCATATGCTCACGTACCAAGCTGAAACACAAGGCTCTGTTGCTGGAAGTAATTGCATCTCACCGGTCCAGCCTGTCCACAGCGCGCTGGCTCCCTTCGCCTCCTCCGCGCGGAAGAGATGCGGGGTTTTTTTCCTCCTGGTTGAATGCTTGAGTAGAGCTGGGTTGAAGACCATAAGGCATCCGTTGGAGGCTGCTTCCTGCTAATGAGATCTCTGAGGGTTTCTGTCTTCACCTTTCTCCATTCTCCTCTCTTATTTATAAGGGAAGCTTCCCTGGCATTGCCTCGGCGAGGGGCCCCGCAGCATTTCCCGCCCCCGGGCTTCGCTCCCAGCCCCTGACAAGGGGAATTAGGGGCACAGCTTGCTTTGTGAGCTGCAGCGCAGCACAGAAGGGTCTCCCCCGTCCCCTTCGGCCTGATTTCTTTGGACTAGGTGAAAAAACCCCAGACGGTCCAGGGGGTTGGTTTCTGGGCTGCTGCGCGGAGGGGAGAGAGGGTCTCGGCGAGAAAGCAGCTGTCAGAACCGGGGCTCGAAATGTCCCGTCTCCTATTTCCACCCCGGGACCTGTGGTCCAGGCCCCTCGGTGCAACGCGGGATCCCGCTGTTTGGTGCAGCCCGGCCGGCCGTCTCGCCAAGCCGAGGCGAGGAAGGGACAAGCTGGAGCAGCCGAGCCGTGCGCCCAAGCCGTGCCTCGCCCCTTGGCCTTGCTCCGTCTCCACTTACGCCCCTGCCCTTTCCCTTTCCCTTTCCCCACCAACCTCCTCCCTCCGCTCTTCACCGCCCTGTTTTGAAGCGGGGCCGTGGCACCACACCTGTGCTGTCCTCTCCTCGGGCCTGCAGCTTCCCGTTGCCATGCTCACCTCGAGAGCTGCCCGCGCCGAGCCAGAGCGAGCGTGGCTCGCAGAAACACCCTGCCAGACACAAAAGCATAAGAGGAATCGAGGGGGAAACAAGTGAGCGCGGCAGAGATGAAGCACAAAAGCAGCATTACGTTCTGTCATAACAATTTTCTTTGAGGCTGGCGCAGCGCAGAGACATTTAAACAATCCCGTTCTTGCTCTCGCTCTTAGAAAAGGGAGGAATTATCCAATTGAAATTCTCTCGGGCAGCTCCATTTGCATGGCCGTTTGCGACAAATCTTTTGGTGACACAGCTGCCAATACTGAACGCACATAGAAATGGAAACTGTTTTATTCACAAATTGCTGCGGCACCTTTCTTCATTCTTCTTTTCGAGCAAGGAGAAAATAGCTCCCCCTCCTTCCCTCGGTCCCCGTCCCCCCCGCATTCTTTTGACGGCAAACAAAAGGAAATTGCTCCTAATTGTAGCCACAGCCACAGATTTCTTTTCTGTCACTCGGGATTTTTTTCCGCAGCGGGATGGATGGGAAGGAGGGCCCCTCGCTAACAGCCGGCTTCGCGGCCCCAGGCTCGTGGGGCGGCGCCTCTGAAAGAGCTGGCGACGTGGGAGGGCTGGTGGGAGGACACGCGCTTCGCAGGGGCCTTTGGCAAGATAATCATGGATTTGCAGCCACGTGGCAGCGCCCTCTGCCAAATAAGAGAAGCGGGGACTTGAAAGCAGGGATGTTTGTCCTTGGCTAACCCTGGAGAGCTCTGGGTCATGCACGTGCTTCTTCCCTGCCCAGCTACGCAGCCCGTAAGCCTCGGCGCGTGAGCAGAGAGGCCACATCCGTGGCTCATATGCACCGTGCGGCTTGCCCACGGAGGTCCAGGCTGCAAAGATGTGGCGCTGGGTGTCCTCGGCCTCTTTCACATTGAGCATAAGAGGCAGCATTTGAAGGCTTCGAACAGGCCCCTGCCATCACCCCCAGCCCTGTGCAGTTCTCCCAGCTGGGGAGTGATGCCCCAAACCCAGAAGCATCGCCTCCGGCAGAGCTTTCCTGCAGCGTGGTCCGTGGGTGCCCCTGGCACCGGGCGCGGGGCTGCTCCCCCGGCTTCCACTGGTGAATACAGAGGGAAGAGGGGTGCTCTTTGCAAGCCCGTGCCAGGCTCGTCATTGCCAATCTCACCCGAACGGCAGGGCCGTGCTGGAGAGCACTGCAACGTGCAGCCAGTCGTGACTTCAGCAAAAGCAACCAAGGACACAGAAATGCCCTGAGAGGTCCAGGGGCTGGGACAGCGGGGCTCTCTCCCCCTCCCGGCACCCTCGGAGCAATGGCTAAATAATGACTGAGCCCGCGTGTCCGTGACCCTCGCTCGGGACACGCGCCCAGGAGCAGTGGCTGCTTCCAGGGAAGAACTCAGGCATCATTTTTCAATTTGTCAGCTCGGGGGTTTCGCGTCTACCCCGACAGCCTTTGAGACTGATTGCAAGGGAACCCATTCCCCCGCAACCGTCAGTTTTGCCCTTTCCATTTCCAATCTCATGGCAGCCTATTGCAATTTCGTCTTGTTTGGAGGAGACAGGAGGCTCCGGCACCCATGCCCGGTGCCCTGGCTGTGGCAGAAACACCCCGTTGTGTCCTCATCACACTTGCTGGCACCGAGGGCTTCAGTCCCGCAGCCAGACCTGGCTCCATCGGGCTCTTCTGTGTGTGTAAATCACAGCCATGAGAGCTCGTAGTGAGAAGGGGGAGGAAGCCATTTGCTGCACGCTTATCCTTGCTGCCCTTGCTTCGGAGATCTAAACAACAGCCCTTTCCATCCACTCCTATAACTGAGTAAAGACCCACCCGACAGCCCGAGCACTTCAGGGCACAGCAAAGGGTGTTGGAGCCGCCTGTCTCCCTGCTGGGTGCTGGGAGAGCTGAGCTCACGGAGCCCAGGAACAGGCTGAATCCCTTCAGGGCCGGACACAAGCTCATTGGAGTCAGCGGATGCTCAAGAGACCGTAGGTGCAGCACAGAGCGGAGAGCCCAGGGGTGACAACCGTAGTGCCAGGGCCCAAGGATGCAGGGGGAGCAGGGCAGGGCTGAGGTGGCTCCATGCTGGCTGGGCAGCAGCTGCAGGATGCAGCAGGGCTGGGCTGGGTGCATGCGCTGCCTGCTCCTCTTGCAAGGGAACCCCACGCGGCAGGACCTGGGAGCCCCTGGGGCCTTGCTCCTGCCCCTGGGATGCATGAGGGAGCCCCGTAGGGAGCAGCTTGCAGAGCTTCCCAGATTCCTCTTGCAGCCTGGAGCTCGGTGCCAGGGTCCCCTGCCCTATGTGGGTCCCTGTGATGTGTCTCTGCCTCAGTGGAAGCGGCCCTGATTCTGCAAGCAGAGGCATTGGGGTGGGGCGGGGCGGGCACCTGCCCCTTTGCAGAGCCGTGTCAGAGCCATGCTACAGCCTTTGCCCCCAAACGGAGCTGAACCCCAGGCCGGGGGTGGATGGACAGAGGCTCCTGCCCAGCCAGGAGGAGGTGTTTAGTGCGCAGGCAGGGCCTGAGCATCCCTCCCCGAGGCAGTGAGGTCCCGGCGGCAGCCAGAGCTGTGGGGAGGCGCTGCCTGGTGCCAAGCCCGGCCTGTCCCCTGCGGCTTCCTTCCAGCCCAGAGCTTTCCGCCCCGCCGGAGTGACCCACTGCACTACTTCGCACTGCTGGGCAGCAGCCGTCTCCCCGGCCCCAGTCGTGCCCAGAAACCTCTGCTGCATAGAGGGAGCTCCCTCTACGCCTTCGCACCTGCTCCGTCTTCTGCAGGCAGCCGCGCCTGCCGGGGCCTTGCAGGTGACCGAGCACCCCGGGAGCAGAGGACGTCCTGGCTGAGATGGGAAAGACCCCGCACGGGAGGAGACTCGCACGGGGGAAGCCGGACTGCAGCAGCCAGGCTGAGATCTCACAAGACTTGGCCGGGCTTGTACAGCACTGTGCACGAGCTCATCTCAACTCACTTTATAAAGGGGGCAGCATCATCACCCCCATTCCACAGATGGGAAACCTGAGGCATGGGCAGGGTTTAAGCGACTCATCCAGCATCCCCCAGCAATCAGGGCTGGCCTAGCCCAGCGCTCCAGCCACTGGGCCCCACGGGGCAGCGAGCTGGTCTCAGGAAGGCGAGGCCGCGTGCCCGGCGCAGGCCAGACCGCTTGGTGCGCGCAGGATAACAAGCCGGCGGTGCCAAGTCCCTGCCCGCGAGCGTTCGCGCTGTCCGCGGGGCCGGCTCCCTGGACGAAGAACCGAGGGAGGCTGGAACCCAATTTTCCCGGAGTCCCGAGCCCGGGTGTTTAGATAAGTTTAAATGAGCTGTGATTAAGCTAATTTCAAGGTAATTAACTCAGAGAGATATCCTCCACTTTTTAAAATTCTAAGTGGCTGTTCATTAGGAGAAAGCAAACGAGCGAGCTGCCTGCCATTTGAGGCACGCCGCGCAATTAAAGCGCGGGGAGCTAAATACGGCGTGAGCAGTGGTGTCGTTAATGAAATATGAATATTCGGGGTCTAATTAAATGGCATAATTAATGGGATGTTCTCCATGGTGCTGGGGGGAGGGTGCTCCCTCTGTGCAGGTTGCGCCGGAGGGGGTGGGGGGTGGAAGTGGGCTCTTTCTGGGCCACGCTGCACTTGTTCCCTTGCGGGGACTGTGCACGGGACAGCGAAGGAGCCGAGGAGCCGCCTGTCCGGCCCGGGAAGCCGGTGTCCGGAGCTGGAGCCAGGACAGCCGCCTGGGGTGGCTGTGGAGCAGACAGCCCGGCAGTGTGGCTTCTCCCTGCCTGCTCTGGGGCAGGGCTGGGTGGTCGGGCAGCCCTGGGGGTCACTGTCGCCCCAGGCCGTGACCTCGAGCCTTGCTCTGGATCCGCTGTGCCCGGTCGTGGTGGCTGGGGAGACACGGGGGGCTGGACAGGACTCCGGGCAAGGCCTCTGCCTCGACTGCACAGTGTGTGCTCGTCGGTGCAAGTGGCGGCAGGCAGCGAAGGAGCTGTTGTCTCGCTCCCCATTCCTGCGGACATTGGTGCCACGAGTCTATGGACCAGGCGGGGTTTGCTCTGCAGCCAGGGGAGGGCACGGGGCATGCAGCACATCGCAGGCAGAGGGGTCAGGGTGGGTTTCCCCATGGTGGGGCGGCTCATGCTGCTCCCAGCCATTCCCACGACCACGTGTTCCTGCCGTGGCACAGACCCCAGTACTCCCACGCTGCTGGGAAGGGCCTTTGTGGGGATTCGCCCGGCCAGGCAGGTCTGTGCTGGAGTCGAGCACATTGGCCTTGGGTGGCAGGACATCGCGCCAGCCCACAGGCAGGTGCACGGGGGTGTGTGCAGAGCAGGCCGGAGGCGGCACGAGTACTCCTGTCAGACCCCCTGCCCCGTGGGCCCAGCCGAGAACCCACTCCGAGACCTGCTGCCGGCAGGGCTAGAGGGGACAGCGAGTCTGGATCTAGCGAGCCGCAGGCGTCGCTGGATGTGCGGAGCATCAGGCAGTGTCGGAGATGTGTGGGGCACGCGCGCGTGTCAGTGTGTATGTGTCTGCTGGCTACTTGAGACAAGCAGTTCAGGGAAGGATGGGCTGGGGAGGGGCTGGTGTGCGCGCGTGGTTTTCCTTTCAAGCTGGAGAAAAAGGCTTTGGCTGATGCAAGATTGAACACTGGCCTCCAGTGCATCCGGCAGCCCCGGGCTGCACCTCTGAAAACCTTCCCGGCTGCGAGGACACCTGGCGATCAGTGCAGCAGTGACTCCTCTGCACTCCCCGCCGCGCGGGACGGACGTGACGTGGCTGCAGCGGGTGGAAGGCATGCAGCGTGGCAGAGCCCCTGGCGCCCCGTCTTCCCGCTCGCCTGCCTGGATCACGGCTTTGTCATGCGTGATAGCTCTGCGGAGAAGCCCGAGGAGCTTGCGGTAATCTCCAGGCCTGCAGCTCTCTCATCTCAAGCCTCAGCCACATCAGAACTGCAAATAAATAGTCTCTGTTGAGAGCAGCGCTCTCCTGGGCTATGGCGAGGGGGTTGAAGCACGCTGCTGGGGGGCTCTAAGCGGGCATCGGTGTCTTCAGGCTCCTGGCACTGAGTGATGGGCACGTGGGAAGACCGGACGCCAGGAGCTGAGCTGCCGTTGCATGCACGGAAACCACGAAACCCAGGGAAGGCTGAACCGGGTCTTGAGAGCACTGAAGAGCAGCCCCATCACCAGAGGGAAACCGGAGCGACTGCTTTCAAGGCCGGACTCAGCAAAGCACGTCCGTCCCATTGCAAACACGCACAGCAAGGACAGGCGTGATCACGGTTAAAGTTAAACACGGGCTTTGCTGACCCAGGACGGGGTTGTTCATGGCCTTCAAGCAGGGAACTTCCTCGGCAGTTTGCTTTGTGCCGCGCAGAGCTCGGCCCCGTGGATTTGGGAGTAAACTCCTCTCGCCGAGCTGTGAAGGTGGCTATAAATAATCATCATCATGACATCCGGCACGTGACATCTGAGAGCATCTAACTCACACCGAGGGGCAGGTGTGGCGTGGGAATGCAATGTATTCACCCCACTATATCACAAGCTGGGGCAGGTGGAAAAATCCCCGTGAGCTGAAAACTCGGAGCAGAATCCCTGGAAAATGATTTGGGAAGAATTCAGAAATGTGGATGCGTCTTAAGAGAGCACTTTGCCAGCAGCTGAACATTTCCTTCTAGTCTCATTGCCTTGTAACAAATTAAAGGCAAACAGGCATTCATCAAAGGGAGGTGTTCTCCATTGTTATACCAGACTGACTAGCGACTATTGCTAGAGATTGAGCTTGTCATAAAGGGAAGAGCGCGCCGGCAAGGAGCCAGCCTCTCACTCTGCCTCATGTCGCAAAACGCCTGCATTATCGGGGACGGCAGTCCCACCGTCCGGAGGCACGCATGGCAATAACGAACGGCCGGATCCGCACCGGTGCTGTGCTGTGATACACGTCACATCCCCGTCACTCGCGGTCTCAGGCTCAGCAGCGAGCTGGGGCGGGAGCAGAGTCTCGGCCGGCGTGAACGGGAGTCTGTGGCGCTGGGGCCTGTTGGCAGGAGCTGGGGAGGTGGCCCCAGGATGCAAAACACTCCCTGCCTTTCTCCCTGGATGCATGGCTAAATTAAACGAGGCCAGTAGGAGACATGGCCTCGTGCCTCTCGGCGCCCAGGTGAGTGCGATCCAGTTGGCCGCTGTGGCCGTGCACTGGCTGCGGGGTAGGAGCTGGCGAGTCCGATTCCTCCTGCACCACAAACCCATCCAAGTGGCTGATGTCGGCTGGTGGACAGACGGCCAGGACAACCGGGAGGGCTAGGAGAGAGCACCGTGGAGAGGAGCCGGACCTGGACCCGGACCCCCCAGCCAGGGCTGCACCTGCTACAAACTCAGCAGCACGAATAAGGGGACCTTTCCCTGCTCAGCCCGTCTCCCTGTGCCAGGCGACATTTCCGAGGGCCAGAAATGCAGCCGCCGTGACCAGGCGCTGGGGCGAATGCCCCCGTCACGTCCCACCAGCGCTGCTGCTTTCTCCGGCGCAGCTTCGATCCGCACCACTCGGCCTCCCGCGATGCAGGCAGGCCGCGCAGCCGATGCCTCTGCGAGAGGGAGCAGGCCGCGGAGCAGCAGCTAATTGCATCGTGTCTGACAGCTGGTTTGCAGCCGGCGCGCTCGCTTTGTTGCGGCAGGAAAGCTGACACACGTTTCTGATCGCCGACTCGGCCGCGGGGAATCGCAGCGGGCTGCCCGGGCTCCTGCAGGATGCGATGGTGGGGCGAGGAGGGCTGGAGAGTCCCAGCGGAAAAGATGCATCCCCAAGGCGCCAGACTCGTGGTGAGCAGGTGGGGCGAAGGCCAGACAGACGCTGCCCCCTCCAAAGCACTGCTGCCTCCTCATCGGTAGGGTGGTCTTCTGCCGCGGCGGTGCAGGCCAGGAGCCCTGCCCTCCACGAACCAGCAGCTCCATTCGCCCGCTTCGACTCCAGCCCACCCGGGCTTTCTGCTTTGGAGACAGCGAACGTCTGGTCCAAACCCCCTGGGGTCAACCCGAGTCATATAGTTTCCTTCAGTGGGTTTTGGCCCAGGCTGTTAAATCCCGAGATGTTCCTTAACTCGACATGGATGGCCAGGACTGGATTATTTATGCTGCCACCTGGAAAGCTTCGTTTTTAATTATCCAGGCAGTAAAAATGCTGAGACACATCTCTACTCCAGTATTTCAGCTTAGGAGAAGCGCGAAGCTATTAATTGCCATTTAACAGGAGAATTACAGCCCCTCACTCCTCCCTTTCAGAGAGCGACATCCCACGGCCTGCCTTGTTAACCCGAATGCAACGCTGGGCAACGCGGCCAGCGCCGGCGCGGTGGTGCTTGGCTAAGGAGCTAGCTCCACGCTGACATTTTTCGGCTTTGCTGGATGTGGTCCAGGGTGTTTCACAGCATGCCAGCGCCTGTGCTTTCGCGCTGGGAGAACACATCCCACCTCAGGGGAGCGATGCAACAAGGAAGGTGTTAATTCACAGGGTGCTTGGGTGCCAGGGACCCGGGAGCCAGGCAAGCATCGAGGTCAGACCAGGTTAATGTTTTTGAGTGAGGGGATGTGGCAATGGGGGTGTCATAAAGTCAGAGACAATGCGGGTGGGAGGGAGCTCAGGGGGTCCCATCTAGTCCAACCGCCTGCCCCAAGCAGGGCCAGCCCCAACTACAGCATCCCAGCCAAGGCTTTGTCCACCCGGGTCTTCAAAACCTCCAAGGACAGAGACTGCACCACTGCTCTGGGTAACCTGGTCCAGTGCTTTGCTAAAAGTTTTTCCCAATATCCAACCTCAACTTCCCTTGCTGCAGCTTGAGCCCATTGCTCCTTGTCCTGTCGTCTGCCCCCACTGAGAACAGCCCAGCTCTGTCCCCTTTGCAGCCCCCCTGCAGGGAGGTGAAGGCTGCTGTTCAATCCCCCTCGGTCTTCCCTTCTGCAGACTCAATCAGCCCAGGTCCCTCAGCCTTCCCTCACCAGTCACGTCCTCCAGCCCCACAACCATTTTCGTTCCCCTCCACTGGACTCTCTCCAACAGGACATTTTGGTCTACCCGGCCATCGCTGTGGGGAAGCAACGAGCATTTGCAGATTTTTTCCGAATGGCAATAAAAGAGAAATGCAGCTGCTAGAAACAGACCCCTGTTCGCCAGCCAGGTGCCACCCCTGATGGAGCCGACCGTGGAGGTGCTGCGTGGCCAGGCCCGACAGGCTCCATCCGTTCTCCTCGGCATGTGTCGTCATGACTTTTGACCTCCCATTACGTGGAATCCAGCAGCTCAAACACTTGGCAACGGTGACAGCGCTGCCCTCTTCCTCTTCCCTCCAGCTTTTCACTTATTAACGTGGGTTCTGCAAATCAATAGAGTTTTTATTTTTTTTTATGCTGCAAAATAACCCAGAATGATTCGCGTGGGTGAGAAATGACAGACGAGCGGAAACAAACCCTCCAGAATCACAAAATGGTACCGGGGCGGGGGAGACCTAACACCTTTTTATTGTGATTGTGCAGAAAATCAATAAGGAACCACTGCAAGGCTGCGTTGCAGATAAGAAGCAGGTGATATCAGTTTTCATGGAGCACATTGTTTGGCAGGCTGAACGCAATGAGAGATGATAATGGTCCATCATAAAGCCTAAGTTATTGCTGTTGGCTTGGGGATGTAAATAAAACCTAAATGCTGACTTTTTTGATGGTTATTATTTATTCAATAGCTGGAGGTGTCAACTCTTGTTGTCTTCAGTTTTCTAAGCTACTAAAAATCCAAGCAGAGGCAGGTGATCATTAAGGGGATGAAGGAAAATAATTTTGCTGTATACTTCAGCAGAATCCCAGATTACTAATCACGGAGGATGCCCGCCATGGAGCCTTTGCTTTTGGCACAGCCGTTTGGAGACGCACAAGGTCATAACGCGGTCCCCAGTGAGAGCCGGGAGAGGGGAGCCCCCAGACCTAGTCGGAGGGCTGGAGAGCTGGCGTTGTTCCTGAGCCTCAAGTCAGAAAATGATAAAAAAAACACCCAGCTATTAGCAATAACAAACCTTTTAAAATATGCAAGGAACAAAATCAAGTCTATTGCAGCACATGTTTAATTTATACGCCTGACTTTAGTGGTAGAATTATTACATTTGGCCACACGAATAAGAGGTTTCCTGGTTACGCTTTCATGTTTCCGCTGTAATGGGTGAAATGCTTCGCCAGCGGCCAGGCCAGCTCCGCGCCAGGGTGTCCTGCCTTTCTGACAGTGCCCGGGCAGATGAGTGCGTCGCTGCCATCGGAGCCCCCGAGCTGCCTCTGGGCTCGGCTCTGCTTTCACCACGCTGCGAGGGGACTGATGGACTGAGCTAATTACTGCAGGGCGCCATGCCCTGCCTCACAAATCAAGTTAATCAATGCCCTCTCGATGGGAGAGAAGGAACAAGTTCATCAGGGAAAGCCAGGACCCCGCCTTAGCTCATCTGGGAAGGGGGATCAATAGAAGACATATTACCGGTGCTTAAAGTCAAACCGTTTCAATCTACTCATCTGAAATGCTATTATTTTTTTTCCTCTACAGGACACATTTTTAATAGGCCTATTGCCTTCTGCGTGCAGTCACCGAGCACCCGTGCTCGTGCTAATTGCCAAGCTAATTGTTCCTATTGCAAAACCCATTATATAGTATATTTATATTGCAGATAATGAGATGTTTGGATTAAATGGCTCACTAAAAGTCAATAAAAAGGAATTTGCTTGAGTATTCCTTTAATTTTTCAGAGGCAGTGTTAATACATTGTTATTTCTCCCAACAGGCCTGGATTCATTTAACTGCCTAAAGCAGTTGCTAATATATATTTTATATCCAGGCTCTGCAAAGGCCTGAGGGAGGGGATCCTAGCACCAGCCACAACAGATCTGCAGGAAGCGTCACGGCACCGGTGATAAACGGGTGAGCGGCTGTCCGGCAGCGCCAGCCCCGCGGAGCGGCTTCGCCTGCAAGCCAGGATTTGCTGGGAGCTGCGCGGTCCCAGCCCTCGGCCACGTGTAACCCTGGCAGTAGCCGAGAGCGAGGAAAGGGGATGTTGCAGCCACTGCTGCAGACATGCTACGGGGCGATGCCTTCCCATGGCAGGGCAAGCCCCGAGCTCCCAAACTCCAGGTCTGAAGGTGAGAAGAGGTCATTGGGATGTTCTGGTCCTGTCCAACCCATGGAAACAAGAGGCTGAAACTGGGAACAAGGGCCTGAGTCCATGCACATGGAAGCCAATGGGCGCCTTTCCATCGGGCTTGGGTCCTGCTGAGTGAGGCAGGTCAGGTCAGGTCAGGTCAGGTCACCGCAATGCACTTGCCCGGGGGAGGCCAGCCAGAAGCTCCCTGTCCTTACTTCCAGAGCCGCGAGAGCTGGGCTTTCTCCCAGCCTGGCCTCGGGGAATTTCCCTGCTACCCCCGGAGCGGCGGGGCGAGCCCCAGGCCTGTGCTGCGCTCCCCGGGTTGCCTGTCTCGGAGGAGGCACCTGAACCAGGGACTTGCCAGCTACCAGCGGTGACAGAAGATGAAATGGGCTGTCAAGTGCCTTCTGCACGCGTCAGCCCTGTAACGACTCCATCCAGCCGCCCGAAAGCCAGCATTAGCTTGCAACACAAATAGACGCTGTGCTGGGTGAGAGGAGGGTACACGAGCGGAAATGCCGTCTTTTCAACAAAGGCAAAATTATCCATCTGCAAGGTTAATCTCCTCAGATGAGCGACTGTAGCTCCTCACTAGTCAATCAGCGATAATGCCCATTATCCTAATGAAAAGCTGTGATAAACTTAATAAAGCTGCTGTATTAAAAGTCAGGGGGGAGGGCGGGAGGGAGAAGTAATGTCACTCACTCTACTGCCATGAAATGCACACTGTAAATTTGCATTTGCCTTCTAATTCGCATTCATATTCTTCTTTTATGCATTTATTTATTTTTTGCAGCCAATTCCAGTGCTGAGAGGGCTTCGGCAGAAGTAGGCGGGGAGGAGAAGAGCAGCAATGAGCACACGGCTGCCGTGGGGCCGGGCGCCCGTTGAGCACACGTGGGCTCCGTGGCACGTTTCGCACATCAATCGATCAAATTCCCAGGGTTTTTTCTTGCTACTGGCTCTGGTGCATCAGAGCCAGGGACCTTTTGAAGCGCTCTCACCTGCACCAAGGTGCTCACGATGGTATGGATGCTTAAAGCCTGGATTGCACTGTCCAGGGACATGGCTGGGACAGAGGGTAGCACGGTCCGAATACTGAATGGAGGAATTAAAGTGCCCCGATTGCTGGGGCCAAAGCTTCTCCCAGATCCCATCACCAGACTCCAGGCACCTGCAGCCACATAGGAAAAGGATGTTTCACCTCTCTGCCGGCAGCTTGCATCTCTCCATCCATCCATGACAGTGCTGCGGGAGGAGGAATTGTGATTGTTCTCAGTTAACAAACAGGAAAGAGCAAAAGAAAGGCGTGGGAACCTGATAACCTGGTGCCTGTTGCGGAGGGCAGACGTGGCCCCAGTCGCATGCACTGGACACTCTCCTTCCTGCCCGGCCCCTGGTGCCTGCGAAGGCAGCCGGCGTCTTTTGAGACGGTGAAACAGGCTTCGGAGCAGGCCCGGGGCTGCTGGGGGTCTGCCAGGGTGCTCACGTCCTGCCTGGGCGCTGACCCCGCCGCTCGAGGCTCCGGGGACGTTGTTTTGCTTTGCATTATTCAGCTTTCTGTTGTACCGGAGAACGCAGCTCTTCTGCGAGGGGATACGCTAGTCTTATTAGCACGATTTATCTCTTCTCTAATCATATATTGTCTCCCAGCACAAGCGCCAATTGAATCAGATGTGTTGCATTCACACTTGGCATCCTTTATGGATTCCCAATGTAATTTAAATTCACCGTTTGGTGAGGGAATGGCTTTGACTGTCCTCCGGTTGGTTTTCACCCCGTGCCGCTGTTGTTCTGTGGCTGGCTGAACAGCTTCGCGGCTGCTCACGTATCGCGCCGGCCACCGTCCTTGCTACCTGGGTTAAAAACAGGCATCGGTTCATTTGGGTTCTCCAGTGTTGCTGCCTGTGATTTCTGAAAGCCGCTGTGAGCCTTTCAGGGCACAACAAGGCAGGGCAGGAGCAATATTAACACGTTTCCTTTGCAAAATAGGACCAGAGAGCTGACAGCGCTGCTAGGAGAGAGCCGTGGCCTGCAAACGTCGAGCGGGGAAGCCTGACTTCCCCCGTTATGAAGCATGAGAGAGGAATAAATGCCTTTTATGCTACCTTGCCCTCTCAAAGAATCCTTCCTCGCTCGTTTGTTTGCTGTCACACGCACCCAAAGGGAATTTGGCCTCATGTTTTCATCTGCGGTTTTAGTACGAGAACTGCGGCCACTCGGAGAACGACCGAGCAGCTGGGTTTTTACACGGGGACAGGGAAATAATAGGAGCTGGTGACTCCTGGAGACGCAGTAGCAGGCACAAAGCTTGGCAGCAACGCTCAGTAGGACATGAACACGGCCCCGCGCGGGCCCTGGCACCGGGCTGGCCCGCGGGGCAGGACTGGCTGCCTCATCCTGCAGCCTTGTCCCATGTCAAAGCTGGGCTGGGTCAGCGCTGGCAGCAGAAGACAAGCTCTGAACGATGCGGTGCTTGAGTCAGGAGGCAGCTAGCTGTCTTTCCTCGAGTCCCTCTGGAGCTGGCACCCCGGTACGGCACCAGGCGCACCCAGGCGGATCCGTGCTCCAGATACCTCTTTGTACAGGCATCGCGAGCATTCGCCCAGCTGCCCTGGACCACCTCCAGCCTGGGCAGCAGCCTTCTCTGAACAGACCCTTTGCAGCTGGGACTAGAGCAAGCCCTCTCTGAGACAGCTGGGCTGCAAACAGCTGGCACGCTTCACCCAAGAGGTGGCTGCATTTCCATGCACCATCAAGAGGCCTTGCATGCAGCGGGAGCTCTCGGGGATCGCTCTGGATGCACGCTGCTCCCTGAGTGCAAGGCACTTTGGACTAGGAGCTGCCCCACGGGCCTCACTACTGAATTGGGCGGATGGGTCGGGGAATTGGGTGTTGCCAGTGACTAGCTGGGTGACCTCTGC
The DNA here is from genome assembly GCF_000455745.1 of Alligator sinensis. Taxonomy (NCBI): domain Eukaryota; kingdom Metazoa; phylum Chordata; order Crocodylia; family Alligatoridae; genus Alligator; species Alligator sinensis. Next base: position 826,466 of record NW_005842680.1, on the reverse strand, counting down.
CCAGCCCCTGGCTCCCGACCTTCGTGGAAGGGCACGCGTGATCCCCTCCAGCCAAGGGTGTCTGGGCAAATGGAGATTTCGGCCTGTGAATCACCATCATAAGGGAGAGCGGCATTTCCCCCAGGCGCGAGCGGCCGCGTGGGAGCAGCCAAGAAGGCCCCGAAGCAGGTTGCACGCCCCGCCGGGACCCAAGGGAGGTCTGTCTCACCGCTCACTGCCTGGGGAAGGGCCAGGCTCCTTTGTGCTCTGGCCTACCCCCCCCACCCCTGAAATAGCCTTTAGTAGCAAGGAAGAAGAGGGAGATGGCAAGAAATACAATATCTGTGCAGGGGATAAAGCCGTGGGACACTCCGGTCCGGAGCCCTTCGCTGTGCTTGACCTTTCCAGCAGGCCGTAGGCAGCGCTGCCGTTGAACCATCACCTGCAATCAAGCCGGGCATCACCGGCGTGACGCGGGAGAGCTGTCTGCTCAGACACCCATCGGTTTTGCTTGGCAGCTGCCTGCGGCTTCCTTCCCTGCGGGACCAGGCTGCATTTCTGTTGCTCAGGCTGTTTCTGCCCCTGTGCCAGTGCTGCTATGCGTGCTCCGATTTCCCCCCGGGGCAGGTGAGTCCCGAAAGCAGCCCCGCTCCGCGTGGTTGGCTCTGTTCATCGGGACGATAGTCCACTTTGCAAAACAACGAGCTCTTTCAGAAGGAGCCCGGCTTGACAGCTATCACGGAGACAGGCAGGGCGGGATTTCCACCTCCCACACACTCCTTTCCTCTCCAATTGTGGCATAATAAAAAAGCTTCCCATGCAAAGTAACTCCTCTGGGGACAAGCAGTAATAGGTGCAGGTGCATAATGGAGAGCGAGTGCAGCGAGTCGGGAGCTTTGGCTGGTATCACAGCCCGGATCTTTTGATGTCGCCGTATTAAGGGGCACAAAATGTGCGCATGCAGAAAGAGAGGCGGCTTCCGGCAGAGAAAGAAGAAGAAAGGAAAAGGAAAATGCGAAGTAAATGAAGCTTTCAAGTCACTTTCAAATTAAATTACAGCCAGCACAACAGGATTAGGGAAGCGCACGCATTCCCTTTTAAGCCTTGGGTTTACAACTTATCTTCTCGCGCTGTTTTTTCCCCGCTATAAGCTACTTTTGCTTCCTCAAATGTTTTCTTTCATGAACGGCTGATAGCCAGCAATGGTGGGGCCTGTTTTATCAACCCCGCTTCCACAATTAATGCCCAGGGCGTTTGAAGCAAACACATCCTCGGGAGCTCTTCAAAAACGCCGGTCCCTCTCTCCACTTGATGAGGTTTCTTCCCTGCCTCCCACGGCTCCGCTACAGGTGTTTGATCTGCAATTCTGAATCAGAAGCCAAATTATCGCAACTCGAGGAAGTTAAACCTGAAGAAGGCGCTTAAGGAATCATTAACGGCCAGTCCCACCTCCAAACTCTGCTAAGCAAAAAGCGATTCATTCCCGCTGCGGGATGCTGTTGGAAGCTGCGTTTAGGCCCAGTCTGGATCTCTGAGCCCAAGCTAATTCAGCTCTATTAGAGTCCCGCTCTTGCTTTCTTCGCCCCCAGCCACCATCGTTCCCAAACGCCGGTGCAATTGCGCAGGGCTCCCCATCGCCAAGCAGCAAAGCACAAAGCTGGTCTCCAGGTGTCTGCCGATCCCAGCGACTCGTTCATGCCGTTGTGTGCGCTGGCGCTCCCGGGTACCCGAGGGGCCAGCCTCACGGCCGCCTAGGCTAGCATCCTCTTCCGAGCAGGGGCCATCGCTGGGTCTATAAGCTCCTGCCCTACCTGGCTGGTCGCGCTTTCAAGCTGAGACGTTCAGGTCCATCCTAAACTGAGCTTTGCGCCCACCTGGTACAACGCTTGATACCCAGCTCTGGGCTCCTGCCACGATGCAGATGGGAGAGGAGGCCTGGCTCGTCCTGCCCTTCGCTGGCTGTGCTGAGTCCAGGTTTAGCCCGTGGGAGCAGTCAGCCACCAGCCCAGGGCACTGGCTCACCCAGCCCTGCCCAGCCCAGCCCAGCGTGCCGGGGAGCCCAGGGCACAGCACCAGGACCGGCCTGGAGGGCCGGAGGAGGAGAGCGCTGCCTCTTTAAGAAGTTTTGCCATGCTGCACATTCGCTAAGAGTTCCTGGCCTAATTATGGAGTTTGAAGTTGCACTTTGCATAACAGCTAATTAATTAGTTAACGACTGTGAAGTGCTCTGAACAGCTCAGCGCTGTGTCATTACTCCTGATCAATCACCAGGATCAGAGACAGCAGCGCGGGATACTTCTCGGTTCTGGCTCCCCAGGGGAGAGCAGCTCAGCTCCCTGCGGGCTCCTGGCTTGTCTGTGCAAGGGACACATCCTGCAGCCCCGTGACGCCGCCAGGTGAGCCGGGTCCTTCTTGCCTTGGCTTTTATCTGTGGGCTCCAAGCGGCCCCACGCACGTGGCCGGCAGGACTGAACGCGCCCTGCCACGCGGCTGGCGGTCACGAAGGCACGTGCTGGGGATGTGCTGGCCGAGCAGCTGGCTGAGCAACACGCATCCGTCGGAGCCCCGGGGGAGCAACGTTCATCCAGGTGCCCCATTTTCAAAAAAGGGAGGAAGGAGGGCTCCGGAAATTATAAGCCCGTCAGTCTTACCTCGATCCTGGGGAAGCTTTTTGAGAGAGTTATCCTGGCGCATGTCCGCGAGGGGCAGCAGGGGAGGTCATGCTCAGGGACAACCAGCACGGGTTCATTCGAGGCAGGTCCTGTCAGACCAACCTGGTGCCTTCTACGACCAGGTCACAAAATCCTTGGGTGCAGGTGTCACGGTGGACATAGTCTTTCTGGACTTTAGGAAGGCCTTCGACGTTGTGTCTCACCCCATTCTCATTAAAAAATTAGGCGACTGTGGTGTTGATGCCTACACGGTTAGATGGGTCACTAACTGGCTGGAGGGCCGCACACAGAGAGTGGTGGTGGACGGGTCATTTTCGACCTGGAGGGATGTGGGCAGTGTGGTCCCCCAGGGCTCGGTCCTCGGGCCCGCACTGTTCAACATCTTCATCACCGACTTGGACGAGGGGGTGAAAAGCACCTTGTTCAAATTCACAGATGACACTAAGATGTGGGGGGATGTGGGCACGCTAGAAGGGAGGAATAGGCTGCAATCGGACCTAGACAGTTTACAGGGGTGGGCAGATGAGAACAGGATGGGTTTCAACACTGACAAGTGCAAGGTGCTGCACCTGGGGAGGAAGAACCAGCAGCACACCTGCAGGTGGGGAACTCCCTCCTCGTCAGTGCAGAGGCAGAAAAGGATCTTGGAGTCATTATTGATGCCACAATGAACATGGGCCGACAGCGCGGGGACGTGGTCAGGAAGGCCAACCGCACCTTGTCGTGCATCCACAGATGCATCTCGAGCAGGTCCCAGGAGGTGATGCTCCCCCTCTATGCGACGCTGGTCAGGCCGCAGCTGGAGTACTGCGTCCATGGCGTGACAGAGGTGAAAGAGGTGACTGCCACCATCTCAACAGTTACGGACATCCTCTGGAATACTTTTGCCCCGAAGGGGAGCAAAAAATGTCTCTGTGGCCTTGTTCCCGCGGCTGTAAAAACACCCTCCGTGCAAGTCACAGTCTTTATAAGGGGTGTTCATGAGAGCAGCCGGACACGGGCATCCCCCAGCTCTCAGCACAGAACGGACCCAGGGGCTTGCTCTCGGACCCGGCTGGCGGGGAGGGGAGCTCAGGAGCGGGGGGCAGGAATTGCACTGGCAGTCTCACCCACGGACCCTTTCCCGGGCTGCTTCCATCTCCCGCCGAGCCCTTGCCAGGCTCCACCACTTTCTGCCCCAAACCGACTCCTGCTCCATCCAGCTCAGCTCTGGCTTCATTAAGGCGAGGAAATATTTAAGCAGAGGGAACTCCCTCGCCTGTCAGGCCTTTGTCCCGGGCTTATTAAAGCCATAACTTTGCTCTAACAAGGGAGCTGTGTTCCCCGGGGTCCCCTCACACTTTTTGTGCCCTTATTAAAAGCATAAATCAGGGGCAGGGAAGGTCCCTCCTGCTTCACCAGCGTGGATCGGGCAGCCTGGTGTCCACGGCCCGCTCCGCCGGGACAGGCTGCAGGATGCAGCCCCTGCGATGAGGTGAGCGTGGCGGTGGAGCAGGCCTGGGCCATGTTCCCAGCCCCGCAGGCTCGTGAAAGGCCCTGTTACACCTGCACAGGGCAGCTTCCCCGCGGGCACAAGGAGGGATCAGGCGGGCGCTCTCGTCCCGGTGCAGGGACCAGCATCCCGGCCCGTTGTGCTGCAGCCTGGCCTCCCCTGTCGTGCTCCTCAGGTGTCCTGCTTGGTGCTCCCCTGTGAGCACCTGCTTTTCAGCACCACATCCCCAGGGCACAGGGGCCTCATGCAGCCCCAACCATGTGGTCCGGGGAGGATGCTTTGCCCCAAAAACGGGCTGGTGCAGGCACCGGAGCTCTGCGGGGAGCCGTCAGCAGAGAGGAGCTCACGCAGTCCTTGGCTGGTCGGGTCCCCCTCCACTGAAGGCGATGGGAACACCACCGTCGCCTGCGATGGATGCAGCATCCCCTGCGTACCCTAACTAGCCCGCCAGCGCAGGCAAGCCGCGTGCATGGGGCTGGGCTCAGCCACTGCAACAAAACCAAATGCGAGTGCCAGACCATCCTGCAGCAGCCAGCTGCACAAGAGGGAAGCTGTCCTGCGCAAAGACAACCTGAAAGGAGCAGGTTCAGCCGCCCCGAGCCCAGCATAAATCTGGCTTAAGTGCCCTGGCGGCCATGGGTTACAGCAGCGGAAACAAGGGGAGGTGAAATCAGGATGCGTCCGTCGCAGGTGCTACTCACCCCCCGTGCGTCTGGGCACCTGCCAGGTAAAGGAGATGGCGGTCACTGCATGAGTCCTTGCAGGGTCCCAGCTCCTCTGCCTCTGTGTCCTTCTCTGCTGTTTTAATTTCTCGTGGCATCCCAAGCTGGAGGATCTGGTGCTGCTCGGGGCCAACCCATTGCCAGGCCGTGCGGTGCAGTCGCACAGGTACCGAACAGCTTGGTCACATCACAGCCGTTTGGATCCACTGCCAAACCCCAGGCAGACACTTTAGGTGCGGTGGAAAGCAGTTAATAAACTAGCACGGAGGTTCGTCCAGTGCTGGGCACGGGCAGGAGCATTCAGTACGATCTTTCCCACCACCACGCACGCGGCCCGTTGAAACGACACGCCCTCGCTCCTTCGTGCCGTTTTGAAGACAGTCTGTGCGCACGGACCCTGCGCCAGGGACTAATGGAGGCGTTTGCCTCCAAGACGTCTAGCCAAGCAACGAGCCGGGTTGCACAAGGACAATTACGCGCCACGCTTCCTACAGCCCAGGGGCGGCAGACCTCAGCGTCTGAACCTTCGCGGGGCCGGTTGCTCATTGCTGGCCGACATTTTGTCCAAAAATAAGTCGTGGGGGCCCATTCTCTCGGTTCCCTGCAGCTGTGGACCAAGGCATCAATTATGGGGTGGCACAGCCGCTGCTGTCGCAGTTGCGCGGTGCAAGGGCTCTGCGGCTCGTTTGGATTCAGGGCCACATGCGGTAGGAAAGTGCTCTCGAGTCAGACATGCTCATTTGGCTTCAGCATCCTACAGGGGATACGGGCCTTTAGCTACATTTGAAAAGCTGCTTCTTTTAATTTTCCCTTCATCAGCATAATTGACTCGATTTCAAAAGGCAACATGGGATAATTGAGATGGATGATCTTCAGGGACCCTCCTTTTCCCTCCCAAATCCCAGCCTCACTTTCCTGATGCAAAGAAAATGGCCCATTTAAGATGGGATGGCTTTATAATGCAGCTACTACAATGCAAATGTCCCTGGGGGATGTGGACACATGTTTTCATGTCTTTCCCCTCATCCGCACTCAGCAATTCTGCCTTCTGAGACTCGAGCACATTATTTAAAATAAAAATACAAGTGGCCTGGTTTTCAGAGCTCGCCAGGGGAGCATCGAGTCTTCTGCACCTCTGAAAAGCACCAGGTAGAGGTTCAGGTGTTGCACGCGTGTTTGGAAATATGTTGCCTTTTTTGTTTTAACTTCAGAAAAGCTGAGATCGGGGGGGGGTTATCATAGAGTGAAACCTAAAGTTTAGAAACTCTCTTAAACTTTATTAACAAAAGTGTCATGTTGTTAGCTGGCCTTTGGTAGGTAGATAGATTAGATTGATGATAGACCCAAATCCCATTACAACACTCTGAAGAAAGTTATTTCCTTTCTCAGAACCATTTTGACGATACCATCTTCCACCAGTTTGTGGTCAAATGGCCGTGCTGATAAAGACCCAGTCTTTGTTTTTGGACAGTAATAATCAGCCTGAATTTTGTTCTCTATTAGACGAGTGTAAATCCTGATTAACTCAGGCCTCACGCGCTACAACAAGTAAACTTCAGAGACAGCAGCCGCCCCGGGGGCTCGCACTGCAGGCCGCGGGGACTCAGTTCCCATCCTGTTTTAAGTGCTGGGAAGAGGAGTATTTTTTTCCTTAACGATTAGTACAAAAGCGGGATCCCTGGGTAGAGCTGGGTGGCCTGACTCTGGATGATCTACTCTCCAAAAACACTTTCTAGTTGCCTGAAACGCTGTAAGTTTGGGGTGAGCTGGGCAAAGGGTTTCAGCCAACAGCAGAAAAAATGAAAAAGTGTAACGGTGGCTTCGAGCAGTTCCAGCTCCGTTGTGAAATGATGCTTTGAGGCTAAGGTCGCATAAAGGAAGGAAAATACATTTAAAAAACCAACCAAGCTCTCATATAATGAGGCATTTGAATCAACCCAAACCAGTTTGGGCGGGGAAGGGTGTTATTTCTGGGAGAAAGCAGAAAACATTCATTTCATTATAGGCCAGTATCTTTTTCAGGCTTTCTGTTTGGCCACTAAAACCCAACATACAGATGATTCACGCCATTAACTCTGCTGCCATGCTTTATTCCTAGCTCTGCTACCGGCTTTCTGAGGCCCGGGCCTTGCAGTCTGCAAAACCACTGCAGCGAGCGTTTAACTTTCAGCTTGTCCCAGCCGACTGCACTGGGGCTTTGAATGGCAGACAGTCGGGCTGGCAGCGGCCGCGGGAGGCTACTCCAGTCCCCTGCTCAAGGCAGGATCCTCCCTGACTGAACCGGACAAGCGTTTATTGGGTCTGCTCCTAATGATTTCCAAGGCTGGAAGGGAGCTCAGGAGTCGCATCTAGTCCAGCCCCCTGCTCCAAGCAGGACCAGCCCCAACTGCATCATCCCAGACAAGGCTTTGTCTACCCGGGTCTCGAAAACCTCCAAGGATGGAGAGTCCACCACCTCTCTGGGTGACCTTGTCCAGTGCTTTGCTAAAAAGTTTGTCCTAATAACCAACCTCAACTTCCCTTGCTGCAACCTGAGCCCATTGCTCTTTGTCCTGTCGTCTGCCCCCACTGAGACCAGCCCAGCTCCATCCTCTTTGCAACCCTCGACCCCTCAGTCCTAGTGAGAAAGCTCTTCCTGACCTCCAACCTCAATTTCTGTGGCTGCAAATTGAGACCTTGGTTCCCGGGGCTGTCGCTGTGGCCACAGAGAATAGTCTGTCTCCATTGTCCTTATAGCCGCCCTTCAGTATCTGAAGACTGTTTTCAAGTCCCCTTCCCCTCTACCCCTTCTCCAGACTAAATAATCCCAGGATACACGTCAGCATGCGCTTCAGCCTCCGAGACGTGGGGACTTGCATCTCTTCAGCTCACCCTGGGGTCCTCATTCAGCCCAGCTCCCTGCTCCAGTGGATGCCAAACCGGGTGCCTTTAGACCATGCCATAGAAATGTCGGTCTCCTCATCTCTCTAGGAAGCAAGACATAAGCAGTAATTTATAAGGATCACCGGCGAGGACAGAGGGAACGGTGCCCCACTCTTCATACAGCAACGGCATTGATTTAAATTGTTAACACACTTGCAGATGTAAATTCAGATAAAATACCGCATGCCCCAGTAGCGAACGCCGGCGCTGCCTTCTCGGTGGTGTAGCACTTGGTATTAGCAGCCTGTTCCAAACGGCATAGAAACAAGCCTGAGCTATAAATGCTTGTAAATTTTGAAGGGCATAAATCAATCTCCAGCCTATTACTTTACTTCTGCTTGCTTTCCAGCTTTTTTTTTAAAGCTGTGTCATATTTATAGCTGCTATTCTAGCACTCAGCAAGCTTGACAGATATTTTAAGGCCAGGCTCGCCTAGATGTAGTAACACAAATATGTAGCAGGACGCAGATTTAGATGCTGATTGACATGAAAGGGAGCTAAAAGAATCCGTTTAAACTCAGTGAAAGCCATTCGGTGTGAAGACCAGCTGGGCCGGTGCATGGGAGGGAACGCTCCTTGGCCGGTTTGTGCCGTCATGTTATCCCAGGCCAGGCAGAGACGCCGTCCAAGGCTGGCACCCCGTCGTGCCCGGCACCGTGCAGACGCATCCCGAAGAGGCAGGAGAGGGGATGTAGAGGCAGAGAGCAAACCGGCTTCAGAAAGGGGTGGGATGAATTCATGGGAGACAGGGGTGCTGCTAAAAAGAAGTCAGTGACACCCCTAAAGCGATGCTGGTTTAGGGTCTGATGGGATGGGTTACACTAGGTGTGTCCTGCGCGCTCTCCTCCTGCTCCGGCCAGACACACAGCCAGCTAGACCACTGCTCTGGTGCACGCCGGCCCTGCTGCGCCTGTTTTGCACGTAGCGTGGATCCAAAGCCCCATCCATTGGTTTCATGGGTTTGGGCTGAGGTTCTCCGGTGCCGAGACCCCACATTTCCTTGGAAATCCAGCTCCGAGGGGACTTTCCCAGGTCACACAAGCAAGCTGGGGCTCTGACCCAGAGCTTACGTCCCAGTCCATGGCCCTGTCCAGACAGCTGTTGCTGCGGCACCATCGTATGCGTCCAGGCGATTCCCGCGCACCACTATCTTTCACAACCGCTGTTGCTCTTACGAATGGAGCCGCGGTGGAAACGCAAAATGATTTCGATCGAACTCCTGCCAAATATACAACTGGCCGCCCTGCGAGGTCACCCGGAAGACGTGGTTATTAGAGACAATTCCTCCTAAAAGGAACGATGTGGCTTTTGGCTGGTGCGCGGGAGGCGCTGGAGCCCTTTCCAATGCCCAGGTGAATCTGAGAGGTCTCCTCGGGAGACAGCATCTTCCTCTCAAGACTCTTCCCACCCCTATGAAGCTGCAGAGCCATCTCCTCTGATGCCAGCAGGGCTTGGCCGGCCCTGCCCGGTCTCACCAGTTGGGTGGAATAGCCAGCAGCTCTGCTTGGCCCCTTGGGCACGGGTTTACGGACAGGCTGGCAGCTGGTGGCAGGTAGCTCGGGTAGGCAAGGTGTCCGTGGGGTAGCGCCCAGGACCCCTGCGTGGCAGCAGCCGTGCACACTGCAAGTCTGGGCCGTGTCTGCTGAGCTGCAGTGGTGCAGAGAGCCTGGCTGAAAACAGGAGACCAGCGTGCATTGTGATGGATGGGCCGATCAATGGTTTATATGATCCTTGTCCTGATGTTAACCTGCTAATTCACGCCTGAGCTCCCCACGCCTATTTTGTTTCAACCCATTCAGTCGAGTGCTGATGAGATGATTTAATATCAAGCAGGAAGGTACAACCAGCTGGGATAAAAGCATTAGTCAGTGTGACACTAATGGAGAACACATGCGAGGAAACGCGTCGCGTGGGTGTCCGCCTGCCCGGCGCTCGCCACGGCCTGACCGTGCTGGCTCCACTGACCAGATGGGCAGTGATGTCTCCCAGTATTGGCCTGCCTGGCCGTTCATCCTGTTGCCTGCATGCAGCCTGTGGGACCAGGGACGATGCCTTCATTGCTGTGCAGCATCCCTGCTCCCTTGCCCAGAGCTGCCTGCTCCATCTCCTTGAGGGACGCTGTGTGGTGATGTCTCCTTGCTCCTTGCCCTTGCCCCTTCTTGGCGGACCCGTCCTGTCCAGGAGTCGACCAGAGGGTCTCCCAGTGCAGCTCCGGGTGCTTCTTCACTTCAATCACTTTCAGCTGGGTTTTCTTTGGGCTGTGTTGCCGTCTCTTCTCCATCACTTGAATTATTCAGTCACCTAGAGGCCTGGCTGGGAAGCCAAAATTTAGTATTTGGCCCAAGCTAGAAAGTGCTGGAGACTTCATAGAAAATCTTGTACTTGTGAGGTTTCCAGATCAAAGCACGTAAGGAAAAGAAATCCTTTAGAAGCATTCCAGCAAAACCTCCTCACCTCTTGCAGCTCTGCCCGTCGCCAGAAATGATAATCGCAAGCTAATACATAAACATCGCCCATACATAATACATACCTTTCTTCTTCAGAGAACAGAAATCACTGGACTTTTCTGTGTTATCTTTCTGTTTCCATGGTAATACAAGTCGCTTCTGCTAACGGCCATTCTCTTAGCACGGGGAGGCTTGGAAATTGCAGGAACGGCGCGAGGAACGTTTCAAAACGGGTTCACGCGGGCTTGTGCTTTTAACTGCGCCCACACGAAAACAAAGCCCGCGCGGCTTTGTGCCTGGTTTCTAAGGCTGAGCAACGCGGGCTGAGCTCTGCGTGTCTTGCGCCTTCTCTCCCCACGCGGGAAGCAGGCTTGTTCTCCAGGAAAATGTGTGTGGGGTTTTGGGTCTCAAGTCCTCTGCCTCTGCGTTGGGGAGTCGAAGGAGCTCTGGTCCTTGGCCATCCCCTTCTCCAGCATCAGCAAGAATTTATATTATGTCCCAGCCTCTTGAAGGAAGCGGGGAAAGGGAAAGGATGGTTCTCTCTCTTCACATCCTTCCCACGTATCGGGGCATGGAGCCTGGTCCCTGCTTAGCACGAGGGGCCCAGGCTCTCCAGTCCACCGGGCTTGTGGGCATTGCCTCTTAAGGAGGGTTTCTTTTTTTGCTGCTTTTTTCATGTCCCGTGGGGGACACACAACTTTCTTAACCGCCGCGCACCCGCCTGTCACAGCCTGCAGGTTGGGGAGCCGGTTGTTGCGCATGCAAGCAAATACTTGCCGGGGAAAAAAACCCTGTAAAAACAAATAGCAATTTTTGGCCAAAAAAAGAAGAGCTCCCACGGGAGACTCCCAAGCTGTCCTGCCCGGGAACCTCGCCCTGCGCTGGCTGCTCTGCTGCTGGGAACTGCTGAGAAGCAACAGCACCTGGTTTTTGCACTCTCCAATGCTCAAAGCTGTGTCTATGGGTGTGTCTACACATGTGCTTTAATGCACATTGGCCTATTTTAATGTGCATTAAAGTGTCACAAAAAATACGTGCTTTTAGCTAATGCACATTAAAATAGACCAATGCACATTTTTCTAGTACCTCACAATGGAGGTACTAGTTTTAATGCACATTATCTAGAGGATATAATGAATGTGTAGATGTGCCTTCCGTGGCTGGCCCCACCAGCAAACCTGGGCTGTGCGGGCAGCACCGTGCTCAGCCAGGGTCCTGGTAGCGTCTTGGGACCCTCGCTGAGCGCCCAGTGCCGGGGAGGTGGATGCTCGCGCAGGCACCGACCGCAGCGCCAACGCCTCTTTTCATCCTTCCACCGCTCACGCCTCCTCGCTTCCAGATCCCAGGAAAAGTGCACAGCTCCGGGAGCCTGCAGCAGGCAGCATTTTAATTGAATCAGGTGGCAGCAGGTAATGCATCAACAGTCTGTTGTAAATAGTGAGCCTGGATGAGAAACTTTTGACCCGCAGAAGCAAACTTCCCCCAGCTGCAGTGAGCCCACGTTGAATGGGCAGGGGTGAACCTGCTAATTGAGTGTCATGTCGAGTAATAACTGTCTTGTTTAAATGGTCTCCAGCATTAGTCAAATAATCACAGATGAGAGCCAGAGGCTCCCCATCTCTTGCCTTCCCACAAGCTCACAGTTCGTATTTATAAAGCAGGAGGATTGGGGTTTTTTTTTTTTTTTTTTAAATTATTTTTTATTTTAAAGGGGATTTGAAGTTGTCCTCACCATTTTCAGACACAGTCTGCAAAATTTATAGGCTTTCCTTCACCTTCCTTCTGAGAGCACTAAGCTTTTTCATCTGGCACATTTATAATTTTAGCCTGTAGGGATAGATATGAAGCACAGCTACAGCCAGAGAGTTCAGAAAGCTCAGGGAAAAAAAAATCTATCCCCAAATCTGTGGGGAGAGGTGAGTTATTTCTGAATGTTCCTGGAACTCGGCGTCTGGCGGGAAGGAGAGGCAGAGCGCTTTCCATTCGGACACAGTTTGGATGCCAATAAGCTCGAGGAAGTCCATGACTTTGCTGCTTTATTGCAGTGCATTTCAAAGGCGCGGGGTTTGGTGGTTTTGGTTTGGTTTTTAAATTGCTGTGGTCCTGGAAGGTGGGAACAGCCGGGGCCCGGAGGCCCTGCTTGCAGGGACCCAAGTCTGCCGTGTCCCTGCTACGGGGGGTTCGAGCGTTTCCCCCGCCAGGCTGGCGGGCGCCTGGGAGCGGGGCGCTCACAAGGGAGTCCGGGAATTGGGGCAGCAGCGAACGGCTCAGACCCTGTTGCAGCGTCGAGGGCCCTGCCCTGCCCCAGGCCCTCCCAGCCCACACCTGGAGCCAGACACCCCTTCCTGCGTGAAACTGGTGCCGATTCACTTCTGCAGAGAGCACCCGGCATCCCCGACGGCCCGTGGCGCGGGAAGAGAGAATGCCCCGGAGCCACGAGCGTGGCGGGCTGCATCCACCCTGCTTGCCAAGCCCCTCGCACTGGCCAGCTCCATCCGCATCTCCTTTACCCCGGGAAGGCTTGAGCCGTGCTCCTGGCAGCCGGTGATGGCATGCGAGCAGGTGGCTTGCACAGACAGGGATCTCGCTCTTGCACATCAGGGCAGTTGGGGCTGCGTGTGCCGAACAGAGCGCCCTTTTCAAGCAGCCCTGCCCCGTGTGCTGTGGCCCAAGGCACTGTCTCTTGGCATCTCGGACAACCTCAGCAATGTGAAGGAATTGCCGAGGACCTCAAGCCCACTGCAGCCTTGGGCAGAGATGCAATGGGTGGGGTTGGCTCCGCGCGTTGCAGAACAGACCTTCCTGGCTGCAGCTGGAGCGAGAGAAGCCAATGGCCCTGGGTCCGGGCGTGCAAGAGAGTCCATGTCCTCGGGATGGGGTAGATGCATCCTAGGGCATGTAGGGTGGGTCCCCCCAGGGGCTACTGCAGCTGAGGAAAAGCCCATGTCTCCCCACTTCCACAGGGCAGAGGGCCTTCCTGGCACGTTCAGAGCAGACGGGCACGGGGCATCCATCCCCCAGCTGACGGGGAAGCCAAGGCCCTTCCTTTGCACCAGGCACAGCAGGGACGTAGAGCCTAGATCCCAAGCAAGAGGCCTTGCTCCTGACCTGGGAGACCCCAGGCTGTGGGTGGGAGCACAGCACAGTCCCTGGGGCTCCTTCATGCCTTCCCTCTGGCACCCCGGGAGCTGCCTGTGTGCTGGCCGCTGGACCGAGGTGCCCGCGTGGGGGCCAAGAGGGTTTTAGTTCGCTGAGTGCAAGGTGGCAGCTGAAGGGCCCAAGGGAGAAAGTTTCCTGTGTGCGGCCCCCAGAGCTTTCCTCTCACCTGCCCTTTGGGATCTGCCCTTCTAGGCAGCGCTCACGGCAGCCAGGGGGAAGAAGCGATGCGCAGCAAGACGCCAGGTCTTACAGCCCCGCTGCGAGCCCAGAGACACAAGCCCACCCGTGCCTGGTGCGGGTCCCAGCCCGGCGCCTGCATGCCAGCAGCGACTGTCCAGGGCGTGGGTGGCTGTTGGCAAGCCGGAAACCCAGGCGGAGGGGAGGGGGCTTGTTCTGCGAAATGATGACAGAGCCACAAAGCGAGGAAACCGATCCGGGCTCGCTGCTGCTGCTTGCAAATAGCAGCGGTTGTTGGGAGCTGCCTGGAGTCCCCTCCGGTGCCACGCGCAGCAGAGGAGCTGAGAAGGCAAATCAATTTGTGGTCATCTTCTTCAATGGGAACCTTTATTTCTTCATCATCCCTGGAATAACAGGCTCTGAAATCAAACAGGCTTGAATGTCGAGAAGCTCTGGAAACTGATAGCAATATGACACTATTCCCACCGCCGGGCTTTGAAGTCACCGAATCAATGTGGTGCTAATCCATGATTTCGTCTCGTGGCCGCGAGCTGTACACATCAGGCCTCTGCTAGCAGTGATAGGCGCTAGCAGGGGGTCTCATTAAATCCGCACCGCTGTAATCTCACACCAGCGCGTGATTGTGGGGCTCGGCTTGACGGCGAGCGTCAGAAATCACTTGGCGCAGCCTAGCGCGGCTGGAGCGGAGGCAGGCGCAGGCCTCAGCTGCCCACGGTGAGCAAGCACGAGAAAGGCTGTGAGGAGCAGGTGATGGCCCGTCTGGCCACCTCGAGCCCCACTCTGCCCGGGAGCATCCTTCCTGGGCCAAACGGCTCGCACTTGGACCTACATCCACGGATGACACCGGGCTGGACGCAGGCCCGCCGTGCTTTGCAGGGGTGCTGCCGCTGGCTCGAGGCGTGCTCGTAGTATTAGGTGGAGTTCAAGACAACGTGCGTGGCCTGAACTGAAATCTAAGCAACGAAGGGCAGGGTTGAGGCCCATCCTAGAGGGTCCAGCTACACGGTGGCTGATAAGGCAATCCAGGGGCGCGGGGAGAGAAGGTGCAGGGGGATGCCCGGGCAGCGCAGATGCTCAGAAGGGCAGGGTGGGATTTCAAGTGGTCTTTTGCAAGAACGGACAGATCCCGCAGGTGCCATCTCAGCCCCTTGGCTTAACGAGCGCCTCTCCCTGCCACAGCGACCAGAGCGATGGGCGACAACCCGCTGAGCCCTAATTGGCATGGACGATGCCCGTGACAAATCAGCCGAGAGCCAGGTCTGTCCCGATGTAGAGAGGTCCCACTGCTCTGCACAGGAACGGACACCGCGTAGACCCAATCTGCATTTAGGATCCTGTCCTGGATCCAGTCCTGCCTGCTTTGATGAAGACTTGGCTAAGTAGACTCTTCTGCAGTTGGATGTAGATATTTTTAAATAATTATTTATTCACAGTACTTCTCACGGCCTCATCACAAGAGTAAAATGCCCTACGCGCTACCAGGGAAGCCTTTGCCCATGCCCAGTAGGCCTCAGGCACAAAAACGAGTCCACAAGGCACAATCAATTAGAGAAGCCAGCACTCCAGAACAGCCCATTCCCAATGAAAACCTCACCCGGGGTCACAGTCCACTACTGGGCTCTCTCCCTAACACAACAGACATAAGAATGACATGTATGTCACAGATGAACGTGACCCAGGAAGCCCAGCCACGCATTTGCCATGCCCGTAGCAACACAACAGGCTGCAGATATGTCCCCTGGCTTCCTCTCCGCTGCATGGCTTGCTGTGCTGTGCGCACGTGAACACCCACAGACCAGACCCACAGACAGATGTCTCTGGATACAAAGGCACACATGCACAGGTGCACAGAAACATGCATACACCCCGGCACGTAGCACGCATGCCTGTGACACGCGTGTGCACACACACTCACGTGATACAAACCCATCATCCACCTCCAAAGGGCGAGAAGCACTACTGGAAACGCTGCTCTGGCAGAGAGCGGGGACCAGCAGGCAGGGAAATGTCAGCACTTCCTGTCGCTGTGCAGGGAGATTGACTTGGAGCATGAACTACGCCGGTGTCAGGGCTAATTAGGCCCTTTCCCTGGCAGGCTCTGAGACGCGCTGGCCTTTTCTGCCGGAGACGAAGCCTCTGCCAGGAGAAGGCGGGGGAGCCTTCCCAGCCCTGGCTCTGCAGGGCCGAGGGGTTTCTGGAGAGACCCCCACCCCGCGCCTCTCTGGCCACGCGTGCAGCCCTTGTGTCTGCGGCGCCGAGCCTGGCCCCAACCCCGCGTGTGCCCAGAGCACCTGAGCCCTCCTCTACGCCAGCACCAGCCTCTTCCGTCTCCCCAGATACCTCTTCTCCAGGCTGCGCCCCCCCGAAGACGTGGGCTTGCAGAGCCCTTGGACCCCGAGGCAAGCCCAGAGACACGGCCCCGGGGAGCGCCACTAGCGGTGTCACGTGGGCAGGAGCACGAGCCCCAGGGAGAAGGGGCATGCAGCGCAGCGCAGGGCACAGGGGCAGGGGCCCAGGCAGCAAGCTGGGGCTTTGCACCGTTCCCGTACAGCTCTCTTGGGCTGGAACAAGCAGCTTGGTGCTTCACAGCACGGGACAAACTTGAACACGTTCAGTGCCGCTGTTCATCCATTTCCTCACCCCTGCGACCCCCCACCTCCATGGGAAGAAGGACGAGGGGGAAAAATGATGAAAAGCAACAAACCAAGCATGATAACTGCAAAAAAGATGGAGCAAAATAAATGTTTCCTTATCTCCAGGAGTTTACATAGAGAAATTGCTAGCAAGTTCTTCCCTGCGTGGCCTGTTACAGGCAAGAGCTGGCGAGACCAGGGCTGCGGCAGGAGAGACTCGAGTGCAGGGCAGAGGCTGTGGGACGCGTGCGGACCCCTGGCCAGGACGCCCACGCGGCTCCGTCCTCTGCTGGAGGCTCAGAGGAGCCGGGAGGGGAAGAGCGCCGCGCGACGCGGAAGGGGTGATGCTCAGGCCTGAGAGGTGAACCCGGACGCCGAGAACAGCTCGGCGCCCTCCTCTCATTGCTCACTCCAGTATTTCCTTCCACTTTTTAATTAATATCAATAAACAATACATTAGAATTGCAGAAAGCATGGAAATGTCAACCCTCGCTCTCCCTCTTCGGGTAAGAGCTTCACTAAGTAGCGAATGCAAATGTACAGCTGGCATCTTTGACATTTGGGTTCCTTTGCTGGCGCGGGCTAATCAATTCAGTTTCTAATTTTAATTCTATCAGTAGCAAATCTGTTAGATTTTCAAGGTGCTGCTGTCGTCCAATTAATGGCTAATCAAATTACCTCTCTTCTGCTAGGTGTCTGCCTGCGCTTCCCAAAGCGGGCACGGACTCAGCGCCCAGGTTCGCAGCCACAACCTTGCAGCTGGCAGAGGGGAGCGACGCTCCGTCCATGGTCTGCTTGGGGAGGCCATTTAAATTAATCTGTTTCCGGTCCTGACACTTAGTGGGATGATGGGCGGTAAGTGCTGGAGAGCTCTGAAGCGGAGCAGCGAGCAGCACGGCGTGGTCCCCCTGACGCACACCCAAATCTGCTTCTCCTCCCCATGTGTTCATGCTACATATGTTCATGCCCTAAAACGTGCAGCAAGGACGTTTCCCGCAGACCGCCCCGCGGCGATTCGTTTCCTTTTACTGGATCAACCTGGCTGTTGCCTCCCTTGGAAACAAGCCCCTTGCAGCTAGTCGTACCTGCGCTCAGCCATTGCACTGCATTTCTTTGTCCGTATGTAGATCTGACTTCTCTTCATTTCTAGCAACTGCAGATGGTTTCTCAAGCGATGCTAAATCAGGAAACCCCAAGGTATCCAGCCGGTGTGCTGTGCTGTGATCTCATGGGTTTGAGGTTTGACTCGATGTCCAGCACACGAGGTCTTTCTCTGCAGGGGGTAGAGTGCAGAAGGGACAAGGAGGAAGCAATGCTGGGCTCAGACGGTGTCCATGCGTGCGTGTACCCTAGCGATGCCAAGAGCCATACATGTGCCAGGCCCAGCAGTTGTACGTGCACTTCAGCTCTTAATGCTGCTATTTATTAACAGGTTCCCTCCAAGAGCTGCAGCTTTCTGTAATCCTTACTGTCCGCCAGCTACAATTTGGGGAAGCATTTTGCTTTCAGCAGCAGCAGATACCTCATGCCAAGGACATCCTTCATGGCAAAGGATATCACATGAATCTGCACGCAGCTCACGCGCTTGTGGGAAAACTACCGAGGATGCGAGTGAGGTTTCAGCAAGCATTGACTTCAGCAAGGTGCAGGGAAAGGGGCCGTGTGGGGTGGGCGGCAGGGTGGGGAATGCAGCCTTCGTTATTATTAATTGCTCTGCTTGGCACAGGGGGAAGGGCCACCACAGTCAATTAATGGGGATCCTCGCTGGACCGCGCTTACTGGGGCTGGCTCGTGTTTTGCCAGCGCTGACTGGCCTGGAAGACACAGCCCTATAAAGGGGATCCCAGCTGACCTGTGCATATCTGAACCCCGGTTCCCTTCGATGCATTTGAACACGGGAGGCAAGGCTTGACCCTGGCACTTAAAAAAGGTCACAGTCGGGCTGAGACACGCAGCGTGCTGAGAGGCCTGGCATGATGCTGCACGTGCTCCCTGGCTCCGCAGAGCTGGCGCTGAGCCCGTCATGCCGGCCCCTGCGACTGGACACCTGGCATCGATGCTCGACTCGGGTGAGTTTGGGCAAGTTTCATCATCTCCCGTTCCCCTGCTGCCTGGCGGGGTGCAGGGTGCTAGGGAGATGGTGCAAGGGGCTGGGATATCGGCGGTGCGGGGCCCGTGATGTGCTGTGAGTAAGACCGAGGAGGAGCTCACGCTGCTGTGCTTGGAAGCAGAGGCAGCGCTGTCAGAGGCAGACTCCTTCTGGATTTCAAGAAGCTAAACCCAAATATTAAGAAATGAGTCACAGGTAGGGAGGAGCACGGGAGCTGCAAGCCTCCGTGGGGAGTCACGGGGCTTTTGGGCTGTCGGGCGTAAGGACCTTGTGCACGTTCACATGCTGCTTGAAATGAAGATAAAGGGAAAGTGTTTGTTATGCCTTAAAGTAAGAAAGAGAAATGCCTATTGAAAATCTATCTTCATATGTAACCTGGAACGCTGGTTTATGGGAAGTCAGATCTAGTGGGATATATTGCTTTAATGTACCTCGAGAAGCTGCTGTGATTCATAGCTTATCATTACGGGCCTGTCTTTATTTCATTAATTTTTAAAAAAATATTCCAGAAGTGTAATAACTACCTGCAGGTTCCTGGCGCGGGGGAGGAGAGGGCAGCGGGCCTCGCTCAGATTTGCCACCTGGCCCGGAAGCATTTTCGCTTCCTCCAGATAAAAGGAGAAGGATTTCTGCCTCACTTAGGATGGTTAAGCTGTAAGTGGACCTGTTATGGGCCATTTCTGATGGGAGGTCGAGGGGCTGGCAGCTCTTAATATAGCAGTAGAGTGGTAAGGCTTAAAAAGCCTTTCTATCATAATCCCCGACTTGCAGCTCCTCATAACGTGCTGACGCATTCACCGTTTCGGAGCACAGTTTGAGACTCGGTCTGAAGAGAGGTTGTATCCGCGGTGGGCGGAGAGGTGACGGCACTTATTTTATCGAGAGGAGGAGGTCTGACAAGGCATTCAGCACCCCCCCTTTCACATCCATCCCTTCGAGGGGATCTCTTGCCAGCGAGGGCCAGGCTAGAAAGGAGCCGGGGCTGAGAAGCAGGCGGGGGGAGGCTGGCTGGGATTGCACGTCCGAGCGGGTGCAGGAGCACCTGTCCCATCGCTGCCCGTGTCTGGAGCCAGACGACACTGCCTGGGGATCGAACCCGGCCTGCGTACCGGCAGCCTCCTGTTCAGCTCGTGTCCCAGGACCTCCTCCGGGCTCCAGATTATACTGAAGGTTTCTAAGTGATGAACTGGGGTCGTTGGTACGTAGGACGCAAATGGAGCAGACGGACCACTCTGTTTCCCCCTCCCTCTTTCATGGCTAGTCCCTGGGCACCGTGAAAGGGGCTAGCCCCTGCCCTGGAGCAGAGGAGGGGGAAGGCGGTGACTGAAGCACAGAAATCATGGAAATCATAGAAGTTAAGGGCTGGAAGGGACCGCAAAAGATCATCGAGTCCAACACCCGGCTCCGGGCAGGAATACTGCTGGGATCAAATGATCCCAGCAAGGTGTCGGTCCCGTCTCCTCTTGAAGACTCCCAAGGCTGGGCACTGCACCCCCTCCTAGCGAAGTCGAGCCCAGATTCGGGTCACCCTTACCCTAAAGAAGTTCTTGCTCACATCCAACCTGAAGCCATCCTCTACCAGGTTATGGCCATTGCTCCTTGTCCTCCCCGGGGCGCCCTAGTGAGCAGCTCTTCTCCCAGCTCCCGCTAGTCACCCCGTACATACTTATAGACGGCCACCAACTCCCTCTTAGTCTTCTCTTCCCCAGGCTGGACAGTCCCAGATCCCTTAGTCTTTCCACATAAGGTTTGTCCTCCGGGCCCTTCATCATCCTGTGGCCCTTCTCTGGACCCTTGCACGTTTCTCCACCTCTTTTCTGAAGCGTGGTGCCCAGACCGGGACACAGGACTTCATCTCAGTGCTCACCAGCTGGTGACTGGGCTGGAGCACGTGTAGTCTGCAGACTTGGCTGGCCGTGCTGCTCCACGGGCTGCCTCCTGGCCAGGCACCGGGTAGCTGCACCCGTGCGGTGCCGAACGAGCGAGCGTGAGAACCAGGTGTGGAGCCCGGGCACCCAGCCTCCGAGCGGGCGGCAGCAGGGCATCGCTTTGGTCCCTCAGATGGGATCCCCCCAGAAGCAGCTGGAAGGTCGGAGGAGCAGCCTACTCTGTGCATCCATGGCAGGGTTTGGTTTAACTGGGGAAACACTTTGTACAAAAAGCTGGAAGGGTTTTCACTCAACGATTGTTTCTAAACCTTCGCAAATCTGCAAAGAGAAGAGGGTTCGCCTCCACTGCAGTTAATTTGCTGTTTATTGGAGTTGATTGAAAAAAATGCCAGGAACAGAGAGCAGGAGTTGGTATGCATTGCCTTCACTTTGATTTTTTAAGCTCTTTTTATTTTTGTCTGCAGGTCTCCTACACGAAGGGCGCCATCAGCCTTGCAATTAGCAACACAGTCATCAAAGTTGTGCAATGCAGCGTTACATAAATCTCAGGACTTGATTGCTTTCCCATTTGGGGGAGAGATGTATATCTGAAACATATAGGTATGGCTGCTTGATTATCAAATGGGAACGAATCAGAGCTGAAGCTTGATTTTTGTTTCCAGGTAATGAAGAAGAGAAGCTTTTCCAGATGTTAAAGTCGATCTCGCTCTTCCAGGAAATTCTTCTTAGCAAAAATACCCTATTTGAAAGAAGTAAAAATGGACCAGGCAAAGGGAAAGATGGGCTCATACACCTGCTCACAACCAGGGCGAGTGCTTTTCAGCTAAGTCAGACCAACAAACAAAAGACACAAGGCCTGTGAGATATGGCAGGGAAGAGTTAAAGGCAATTATTATCACTGTTTAAGAAAATATTTCTCATTGTGCTGAATGTCAGCTCAACCCATATAACGTTCAGGCTTTGATTTTGCTCTGTGCGCCACGTCAGAGGAATCGCGTGGGCACAAGGCATGTATCCCTGCAACGAAGGCAATTCTAGTTTTTTATTATACGTGACTTTCTTCCTTTAACTAGAGCAGCGTTATTCCTCCACGGGACTGACACCAGGCCTGATCCGTACCCTGCTCAAGACAGGTGCCTGGTGCCATCCTTGCTGAAGCCCTGGGTGGTTTGGCTGTTGACCTCCATGTGAGCGAGGCTGGAAGTATATTATATTATTTCCCTTCTGGTTTAAGTGCAAGTGCATTGCTCCGTGGGTTCGCTGTTACATCAGAGCATGGATGTGACGGTCCCTCGGGCACCGAGTGTCTGGGTGTGCACTCTGCCACATGCCTTGGCACGCGCTTGTGGACAAAGGTGTTCAGAGGAGAGCAGGAAACCTGCAGTGGCCAGAGACAACAAGCCACACGTCGGAGCAGGCCGAGTCTGCTCTTCAAGCCGGGCTCTCACGTTTGCTTCCTTCAGGCAGGGGCAGGTCAACACTGAGGACTTTCCCCAGAGCATCACACCCACAGAGCTGGTGTTTTACTACCTCCAGCGAAAATCTGACATTTGCTCAAGCAAACGCTGGCTTTGTGCCCAGCCACATGCAGTCGGACGGGGCCAGCCCAGGCCACTTTGGTGCCGCGAGCTTGGTGCTTATTTGAATTTGAGCCATCAGAGATGAGGTGTGGATACCGCGGTGCTGAGGGACCGCTGGGAACCCTGCTCCGATGTCTCACGGGCCCAGGGGATGCCAGCCAGACCTTTAAGGGCAGGCGCAGCTTCGCCCGAGGGAGCAGCCTGGGGCCAAATGGCAAACCTCGCCTTCCCAACAAAATGCCAGGCTATTCCTGGGCTCCAACACCTGACTTCCTCACTTAAAATGGGAGGCTGGTTCAGGAACATTTTTGAGGCCTGAAGAGTCAAGTTATTTGGTGCCCGATGGACTTGTTCTGTAATTGCTGTGCTGAGCACTCGCATGCTGGGGTCGGGCGCATTAGCAGCACGGGATGTTTCCTCCCAGCCTGGCGGGCTGCATCCGCTGCCTTTAAATCACCCCAAAAGCAAACCATTTCAGGGGTAGGCAGAGAGAAGCTGGAAAATCAAGGCCTTGTGGGGTCATTTGAGCTGAATTGTAAGTTAGGGGGTACAGGGCAGGCCCTCCACTGTGCCGTGTGTGGCGGGCCAGTAGGGGGCGCTCCTGCGCTGAGCCGCCCACCTCCCTGCGCCCAACCACCTTCCAGGCTCCGAGTGCCTCCCTTGGGGTGCCTCCCGTCCGGCCGACCCCTTCCCTGGAGCACACCCGCTAGCCTGGGGGTCCCGCTGCCACCATCCAAGGCTCTGGACTCACTTCTGGCTCTGCGCACCTTGGAGAACACAGGCCTGATCGTCCAATGGGT
>NW_005842680.1:787267-803466 GCF_000455745.1 Alligator sinensis | reverse complement strand
GAAGCT
Source organism: Alligator sinensis (assembly GCF_000455745.1). Classification (NCBI taxonomy): domain Eukaryota; kingdom Metazoa; phylum Chordata; order Crocodylia; family Alligatoridae; genus Alligator; species Alligator sinensis. Next base: position 803,460 of record NW_005842680.1, on the reverse strand, counting down.
GCCAATACTGGCTACAAACCGACCAATCTGCATGGCATCCCTGGCTACCTGGGCCCGCGCGCAGGGCCGGGTCTTCCCCCCCCTTGCCCAGGTGACCAGAGCATTCAGGCGCCAGGCTTTTGTCCTGCAGACAAGGAGGGAGATCCCCGCCCTGAGGGATTCAACAGCAGCCTCTCAGGCTGGTGGAGACAGATCTCTGGAGAGGGGCACCGACGGTGGCATTTGTGCCACACCGTGCACTGTCAGCTTGCTTCCTACCAACCTGCTTCGCAATGAGTCTTGAGGAAGACGCTACGTGGACGCGTGTGTGGGAGCAGCGGCAGCGGGGTATTTTTGGAGGCCACACACTTGCATTCGTTTTCAGCCTTTCTTGTTATTACAGGCCCATTTTAATAGCCCCTTGGCACAGGTGATTCAACAAGGAAAAATAACCTGTCTGCTGCTTGATGGAGAAGACCTGCAGCGCCGCTCTGAGCGCCTTGCCTGTCTGGCTGGTGCATCACCATTTATCTTCTCATTAGTGACAGAGGAGAGTGTCTCGCTGACGCCGGTCCCCATCTGGAGTAACTCCACGCACCTCGGTGGAGTCACACTGGTAACAGCGAGGCCGGTGCCTGGTCCAGGAACTCAGCCCTCTCCTTCTCCGCACTGGATTTAAATATCAGCGCGGCGATGCCGACAGCGTGCCTCCATTTTGATTTAAATGGCCAAATTAATAAAACTGATGGCGCTTAATCCCTGCTGGAGCCCGGCTGCAGCACACAGCACCGTGCCATTATTCTGAAATATTACCCACGGCGATGACATCGCTAATCATTGCAAACTTTCCCCAGTGATAGTTTACTTTCTGTCTTATTTTATTGCTTTTTCAATATGGTCACATACAAAGGAAAGGCTATAAAATCAGCATGCATCAAACCCAGGCCTCCCCCCACCAGACAGCACCAAACCTCAGCTGCTCTCAGATCAAGGGCGGGGATCTGCTGGTGATGTGAACTCGGGTCCAGGTAGCATGGATGACTCAAGGATGCTACCCAACGGGCTGGTGCCGGGTGGGCGCTGCGCTGCCTTTGCAGGAGCAGCAAGGCTTTATGCGCGTGCAAGGAGAGGGTCCGGGGTGATGCCACCACCGGCCCCTGTGCTCTTGGGTTCCTTTGCCAAGTTTCCATCTGCAGTTTTCTGCCACCCCTTAGGGACAGGGCAAACCCCACCTTAGGATTGCAAAGGGCCTGGCCTGAATGGCGAGCAATAGGGAATTGAAATAATCTCTAGCCCGCCTGAACCTCAGCTCGGTGCCCTGCGGGCTTCAGATGCAAGAGGCTGATGATCCTTCACTGCACCCTCCCTCCCTTCTCTGCAGGCAACGTGATGATGGGCCAGACGAGCCCAAATGGCACTACCGTGCCCACGTCTGATAGCCAAGCGCCCCGTCCCAGGGAGGCAGGACAGGTCGGGTTAGGGTTTCTCTGCTGCAGGTGCCTGCAGGGAAGGTCGCCTCTTGCAGACAGGATAATGGGGCAAGGGGAGGACATGTTCTGGCAGATTCTCCCCATCAAAACCCTGCACCTCGAGGTGGCTGGGGCTGGAAGTCCCCATGCGGGGGGGGCCTGCGCTGTGCTGGGAAGCCGTGCAGCCGCCCTGGGCAGAGCCACGCTGGTAGGAGCAGCAGGTGTTGCAGACACGGCACTCGCCTTCCACGCCTGCGCTATCTCGGAGGAGACCCGGTGGACTCGGTGCCCCCAGGACCACCAGCCCGGCACCTCTAATCAGCACAGCATTCAGCGGTGCAGGGAGAAAGAGGAGCAGAGCTTGGCGGGGGGGAACCCCCCGGTTCACAACCATTCAGGCCGTGAAGCAAAAATCAGAGCAGAACAAACGCGGGAAGAAGTGCTCATCCTAATCAGAGGAGACGCCAGCTCTTCTCAGGTGCATTAGCCTTTTAACTGCCTCTCTCTCCAAGTCAGTCCGACTCAATCTGGGCCGTCGTGAGGCTTTAGCACCAGCAGTCACTTCCACTCATGCACACACTGCCCCACCGCTCCTCGCGGCTCAGTCAGCGATGCTTTTAACTGGGAGGTGAAGGTTTCCCTGTCCTCCTCCCTTCCAACAGAGCCCGAGCCCATGTCAGGGCGATAATCCATCATGTGGGAGAGCGCTGAGTGCTTTCAAATTACTGGCCGCTGCACCACCACTCCTGTTCACTTACAAACCTGCGAAATAATGACTCGGAGGCTTCAGGGAGCGCTCGGGGTTTGAGGATATTTACCTCCCGTGACAGCTTGCGGAGGACTACTCAGGCTGGGATCATTTTCTCTTTGACTTTGCTGGCACCAATCTTTTTAAGTGTTTGTTTTCATCCACTGCGAGTTGTCAAACCGGGCACGCGAGCCGCTCCAGAAACCTCTCTGCTCGTTAGCCCGTGCCTTCCACTTGCGCCTGCTCCAGCTTCTGCATGTGGAAGTCAGTACGAATGAAACTGCCTCGGCTTTCTGGCTCCGGCCTGCAAGGCCCGTTATGAGCCCTGTGTCCTCAGAAACTTTCCAGCGCTGCTTTTTACCGGGGAAGCGGAGCAGGAGGGAAAGGAGGCGGCGTAGGAAATGGTTAGCATAGCGCAGAGGGTCACCGCAATGGGGGGACCCCTGCTACTTGCCCCTGGAGTGACCAGGTCGTAGATGAGAGCGGTCACTCGGCATGCCCACCGCAGTGCTGGCTCCCAGTGGGAGCTACCTGCCTCGCAGGACCAGACCGGGCCAGCAAAGCCACGGAGCGATGGGCTGGGTTGCAAGGGCCGAGCTCCATCTTACGTTGCGGGCACGCAGGCACCCCTTGCTCTCCACCTGGTGCCCAGCACACGCGGCTCCTGATCCAGTGCCAGGCCCTGGCTGCTGGGAACGTGCTTAACGAATTTCCCTTCCACGCACCTTAATTAAGAGACATGAAAAGCAAAATCTTCACTGTTTCAGGCCTGGAGGGAAACAGACAGGACCGCATCCTACCGCTGCTCCGGCTTGTATCTGCTCCATTGTTATCTGCAGCCCCACGGTAATCTTTAATCTTTAGACTTTAATTTGTAAGTCAGACAAAGAGATTTTTCATCCTTTCATGTGCTAAATGACACACTCGCTCCCTCCCTCTGGCAGCTCCTTTCTGACTCGCTCATTAGAAGCTATTTAAAAAAAGATGTGCTAACAAGGAAAAGCGTGCTTTGATCTTTACTTTTATGAGTAAATAAAGCAACTCCCCTTGGGGTATTTTGAAAGCTTCTTGTCTCTCTTCTCCCCTGCAACGTACTGGTGAGCCCCATGCTGGGAGAGCTGCAACTGCTTCTGGGTGAGCGCGCTCCCACGGAGAGACCACGGCGCCCAACGCCACGACTGTGGGCCACGGGACTCCTGTGCCTTACGCGTTGCTGCTATGAGCTGCGAGCTGGTGGCAATGCGCTTTCCGGGAGAATTTATGGGTCCCAGGCAGGGGATATTGCTGGCTGTCTGAGCTCATGCCAGCTCCCCTCTCCTCCCAGGCCCATCTCCACCGTGGCCCCCAGTCCAGCCGCTCTGCATAGCCTGCAGGCTCCGGGGCACCCCCGTTCCCTCGTCCCATCTTATTGCCTCTGAAGGCAACCTCACGCGAGCGTGGGGGCCGAGTGCTGCGCTCTCAGGAGCGTCCTAAAGACTTTTATGCAGGATCAAATGAGAACGGGCCCTTCTTCATCCTGCAAAGACCCAATTGCTCATCAGCTTCGTTATACTTGTTCACTCAGTGCTGGACGCGACCCTGATTGGAGCCGGAGAGCGAGGCAGAGAGGGCGAGCCAGGTCCTCATCCCGCCCCTGCATGGGGGAGTTCAGCACGTGCTCGTGCGTTGTACCCCTGCCCCGGCTCCCCTTCAGCTGAAGCTGCGGGCACGGCCGCGCAGACAGACAGACAAGCCTACAACTCCCCTGCCCTGCCCTCGCGCTCCCTTCGTTTCTCAGAGTTCAAAACCTTGAAATCAGTGATTTCCCACTTGAGACAGCGCTCCGAACATGCCAGCTCTTAACTTCCACTTGTTTTCTGATTATGGAAAAATAATAGGGCAGTTTTTCAGCTGCGAAGAACTCAGAAAGATCACGACGGGGCAGCGTGGTTTTAACCCCCTGGGTTCCTGTTTGAAACCTAACGTTTGCACGTCTCCCCGTGCTAACACTGCCTGGCACCCCGGGCACTCTTGCAAGGATTTCCAGGCACCCCAGGGTGCTGCAGACGCCTGGCTGTCAATCAAAAGCGGTTTGGAGCGTGCATCTTAATGCAGTGCTGCTGCGCGGCCCAAGCGCTGCGCCCGGCCTGCCTCCTCGCACGTGCCCCTCGCGGCCGAGAGCTCCACAAGAGCAGTCTCACTCGCACCCCTCCAGGGCAGCAGCTGGTTCTCAAGCACGCCCGGTGCTCCTGGGTCTCCGCGGCTCAACCTCGCAGGTTCTTCCCCACGCTTCTTATTTTTCTGCCTGACAGCTGCTCGCGGTTGGTTTCTAATTCCTCCCCGTGCCCCTCCTGGTCTCGCTCTGACTCCTCGTGCAGCCTTCACGTAGGCTGCCAGGCACGAGCAAACTTCCACCATGCGAGGGCAATTCTGCCATTGCTCTTGAGGCCGCAGAGCAAACTTTTTTGCCTGCATCTGCAGCCTTAACAGACTCCTGTGCGTTCCCAGCACAGCCGTCAGAGGAGGTTTGAGCGAACCCTAACGAGGCACTTAGACTTCCCAGCGAGTCTGAACTGTCAGGCACGGCTGTGAGTGGTGTTCAGCGCCTGCTGCTTTGCATCTCAGGCGCGCTCGCGTTTGCACGGAGGGGGAAGCGTCTTCTAGGCAGCAGGTTGCTCAGGTGCGTTCAGTCCGAGCGGTGCGGGACGTGCGCAAGTGTAACCGAGAGCGGGGCATGGCCCCAAAGTTGCGCCGTGCTTGCAGTGAAAGGAGGCAATGGGAAGGTGCCAGCCAGCGGTGGCTAAAGCAGGGCGAGGGCTGCTGAGAGAGGTCTGCTTCTTCACCCCTATTCTGGGACAGAAAGTTCACCTGACTCGGGGCATCCTCTTGGGCTCGCAGGTAGCGCGTGCGGCCACGTGCTCTGGCCACGGCCACTCTCCTCCTCTCGCTGCCCTTCCACAGCTTGTTACTCGCCAGGCCCTCATAGGGTCATAGACAACGAGGGTGGGAGGGAGCTCAGGAGGTCACATCTAGTCCAAAGCAGGACCAGCCCCAACGAGACCCTCTCAGCCAGGGCTTTGTCTACCCGGGTCTTCAAAACCTCCAAGGATGGAGACTGCACCTCCGCTCTGGAAAGCCTGTCCCAGTGCTTCACCGCCCTCCCCGTGAGAAAGTTTATCCTAATATCCAACCTCAACTTCCCTTGCTGCAGCTTGAGCCCATTGCTCCTTCTGTCATCTGCCCCCACTGAGACCAGCCCAGCTCCATCCTCTTTGCAGCCCCCCTGCAGGGAGGTGACGGCTGCTATCAAATCCCCCTCGGTCTTCTCTTCTGCAGACTGAATAAGCCCATTTCCCTCAGCCTCTCGTTTCACTACATTCATTTGAAACCTCAGGGGCAGAGACAGTGCCTCCCTTGCGTGTCTGTACAGCGCCGTGCACAAGTGGGCTGGATCATCCCTGGGGCTGTCTGGGCCACTCCAGAGGTACAGTCCTGGGTGCTATTGCTGCGGGCTGTTAGGATCCTGCTTTCCCCAGCACCCCGAGGCCTTTTGACCTAGTCCCTGCACTAGGAACCGTGCTCTCCCAGGCACGCCAGTGACAGCAGAGGCAGACGCCCGGCTCCGACCCAGCTGCAGTCCGTGACAGCTTGCCATAACGTGAGGGATGCTGCTTCCCCACTCGTCCGCACCCTGCCAGCTCGAACCTCCCTCCAGCTTTGCAACCTGCTCCGAACCCTCGCGTGGAAATCTGCAGCTTAGCAGCCTCGGGATGACCCGTTTGCCAGTCGAGAAGGGGCCGGGGCTTCCGAAAGATAACGGGGCTGGAGGGGCTTTTTATAAGGGAAGGGAAAGCTACAGATGGCCGGGCCCTGCATGAGCTGACAGGAGGCCGTCCAGGCTGCTGTGGGGAGTCCAAGCGAGCCATCTGCAGCTGGCCCCATGGCTGGAGCGCCGTGCACCGTGCTGCCGTGAGCAAGGCTCGGGTCTGGGAGCAGCGCATGCCATCGATCACTGGAAAGCAGAGCTGCTCGCGGCTTTCTTCCCAGCCCAGCAACTGGTGCGGTGTCCCTGTTGCAGGGGGTTGTGGACCCAGGGACAACATGTGGAGAGATTTCCAGTGAGCGTAAGCTGGATGTTCTGCTTTGTTAGCCAGAGAAGGAGCAGACCCTCACCCAGAACACGACTGTCGTCATCATCATCATCGTTGTGCATGAGTCTGGAGTCTTTTCCCAGCCTTGGCAGACATGGGGGAGCCCCAGCAAAGAGACAACAGGAATGGCCGTGCTGGAGAAGGAGCACGGTCAGGGATAAAATTCACAAGTTTGGAGAAAATCCCCCCAAACTCTGGTCTAATAAATGACGTTCGTTGCAAACAACTCTCCCATCAGACAGGCACGAGCTGGTCTGGTGCGGAGCCGCAGCAGACAGACTGGCAGAAACAACGTGCGGTGCGCTGCATCAGGTTTTGGTCCTCTCCCTTCGTTTTTCCCCGTGTTAATTGGGCTGAGCCAGCCGGCATCCCGTGCAGAAGAGTACGGACGACTGCTCTCCACACGCGACTTACCCTGCAAGGCCTGGGGCCACCCTTCTGCCCCCCACCCCCGAGCATGGAGCTCTCTCTTGCTAAGCCCCCTCCAAAGCCTGATCGCTGCTCCTTGCTTTCAGTGGAGGCGTTATCCGGGGTACGGGAGAGGAAACCCAGCTCACCCGGCCCTTGGCTGGAAAGAAAGGGGCTGTGCTGAGCTGAAAGGACAGGGCGAGGCTGCTTCCAGGAAGGCTGCGTTTATTGGGTTTCCAGGAGCTGGGGCGGGGAAGAGCATCTCTGGGATTAATTGCGGTGATTTGTGAGGACTCGGCAAGCTGCTGGCAGCCCAGGGCCTGGCTCTGCTGTGATACTTTGGTGCGAGGTGACATTTGGGCATCCAGACAGGCTCGTTTCCCCGCCCCCTTTTGCTGCTGTGTTGTTTTTTTGTGTGTTTTTTTATCTACTCCTGATGAAAAGAAGTTCTTTTCTGATTGAACTAATTATGCTGATTGAATTTCCTCTCTCTCTCTCCCTCTCCGAGTGTGAAAGGCTTTCTTAATTTGATGGGGGTAATTGTTATGCACACACTGTCAGATGTTAATGCGATTCCTTGATTGACAGGTAATCAGCACATCAGTTGTACAAAAAGAGTGAATAACTCTGTAATTTTATTTCCCCTGATTCCACCATGTGGGATGTCAGGAAAATCTAAATTAGCAATCAGGGAAGGCAGCGCTGCTCTCTTCCAGGCAGCGCGCGCAGTCCAGGGCAGCTTGCACAGGCTGCAGTTGCCAGCCCCTGCTCTGGCACCGAAGGGGTAGCACAGCTCTCACGTCTGATCACGCTCGTGGGAGGGCTTTAGAGGCACCCTGGCTTGTGTGTGTGTGTGCGTGCGTGCGCACGCTCACCGGGGGGTATCCTGTGTGTGCTGTGCATGCACGAGCATGCAAACCCAGGGCTGGCGGCCAGCGCTTGCTGGGCAACCCCAGGGAGAGGGGAACAGACCTGGCGGTCCGGGAACCCCGGGATCTGTCAAGAGCTGCAAAGGTCAGCCAGCAACCATAGGGCCTTCTGCATCCAGAGAGAGACAGGAGGCTGCCCTCCCTGGGTACAAGCCGAGAGCACGAACAGATGCGGCTGCTTTGGGAAACCTGAAAAAAAATGTAGTTAAATAAGAAGATCTAGCAGTTTAAAGCCCCTGGGTTTCATTAATGGGAGGCTGTACGAAGCTGTGGTGAGGTGAGGATTTCACTGTGCAGGCTGCAACCCTCTTCAGGGGAAGGGAGTGCGGGTTCTTAATAGCCGGCTCCAATTTACACAGAGGCGAAGGAGGAAAAGAGCAGGAAGGCGAGAGAGCAAAACCATCTCCAGCTGGAACAAATAAAGGTCACCAGTGACATAATTGCTGCCCTGTGCTGTCTCCCAGGCTTCCCTTCCACAGTAATTAAGCTCAATGGGCAACAGGCCTGAGGTTTTGTTCCTGGTTGCAGTTTAAATTAGGGACGGAGAAGCTGAGTCAGAGACTGGAGAAACAACCCCCCTCCCTTGTGCCCCCCAAAGTCTTCCCCAGGCCTGGTAACGATGCACCCCGTTTTGCAGCAGCAGCAGCTGGGGCTGACTGCAGACGTGCCAGTGCCACGGGCCGTGCTCTGCTCTAGGGATGATACTTAGTTGGTCTAATAAAAGATATGGCATCTATCCAAAGAATTTTGTCTGCCTATAACACGGCTACGACCAGTAACCCTAATGCATTGGATGGGAAAGTTGCATCTGGGGAGAGGAACCAGCCCAGGGACCCCTCACAGGTTTAGACTAGAGCTTCCCTGACCCGCTTCCGGTCCGATGGGAATCTCGCCTTCCTCATTTGCACAGGCCCTTCCCCTGAGGAAGGATCCTGGCCGTATTCAAGCCCATGGCTGAATGATACACTCAAACAGGAAACCCCTTCCTACATCCTCGGGGGACAGGGAAGGGTTCACAGCACCCTCAAACTCCTCAGCTATCTCCCACCCCTCCAAGAGATGCAGCATCCAAAGACAGCCGGTGCCCGGGGCTCCTCTTTAAAGGGTATGCGACCTGCGAGGGCTGAGTAGCAAAGGCTCAGAGCAGAGTCACTGCAGACAGCCTGGGAAATCCTATGGGCTTGGATGTACTGGTGAACAAGCAGCCACCGAATGGTTAAAAATGACTGGCAGAAGGGTGCAAAAATCAGGGTGAATCCATGGAGAATCCTGAACGTGGCCAAACCCAGGGACCGCCTTAGTGACCGGGAACCAGCTCGACTTGCAAATTGCCAGCTGTCTTTGGACTAGGGGTCATCTCAGGCTCCCCAGAAGGGGCCTGAAACAGTCTAGTCCAGGAAAATAAAGCCCTGCACTGACCCAGCCGCTCAGCAACCCCTCAGATATCAGTGGGACCGTGCGGGTGGGAGCGGGTCGTGAACACTACCCGCGGGAGAGAGGAGAGCGGAGGCTCACGGAGCTCCTTAGCCAGGGGAACTGAGCCCGACGAGGGACCGTGGGGCGGACCCTCCTGGTAAAATGTGAATCCTGGAGGAAACGCGGTGTCTGCGAGGGGCAGGAGCTGGGGCTGTAGTCCGGAGCAAGGAGGCACGACCTCCAGCTCAGCAGAGGTCCAGAAATCGGCAGGTTCTCCTCGTCCTGAGCCCAGTCGCACGCAGGATAAACTGCCAAGGGCAGCAGCAGGAGCGGTGGGAAAGGCAGGTGCAGCGAGACTTCGACCAGGCGCTGACGGCAAGGAGGAATGCGGAGGTCCAGGCTGCTCGTCCACAGTCCCATGTGGGGGGCAGTAGGTTGGGAAGGAAAATCAGCCAACAATTGTAAAGGTGCCAATAGGTCCAAGTAAGACAGAGAAAAAGCACAAATGTTCCATTAAGAAATATGTCAAAAATCATCTTTCTGTTGAGAAAACGACAAAAAAAGTAGGGTTTTTCTTGTAAAACTGCTACAATCTTTGACTGGCCCAAAACGAGGTTAGGTGACAATATTCGGCTGGTCAACGGACCGGCTTGCCAGCCCTAAACGGGACGGCGCTGTGGGCGGACAGTGGGAGTGGGCAGAGGCCTGTGCCAGGAGGAGAGGAAGATGCACGCGTAGGTGCAGTTTGCACGCTCGAGGGCTCCTCTTGCCGTGCGCAGGGGACCGGCGAGTCCGCCCAGCCCAGGCGACTGCAGCAGGGCCCGCGCGGCCTGGCCGGACCCATCCCCGGCTCCTTCCGCAGTGCCGTATTTGGACAAATAAGTAAAATAAACCCGGGCGGGTGCCTTTGAGCTCCTATGGTGCCATATAACGAAAGATTGAGCACTAATTAAAGCCAGCGCTGAAGTGCTTGGCCTGCCCTGCTATTAGAGACGATGCAAAGACTCGGGAGCGGCAGAGCGCTCCTCTCCTCGCATCTCCGTTCCCCTGCGACGCAGGTCATTTCCAGACGAGCAGAGCCTGCATTTGTTTTTTTATGGCCTGAATCAGAGCTTTTCTGCTGATCTGTGCCTCGTGTAGTCGGGAACGTTTCGGCATCGATTGAGTACAGAGACATTAAATGGATTGCCTCTAGCCCTCTCATTTGATTCCTCATTGCACGCCGGCATACCTGGTGCAGGCGGATGCTTTGTCTTAGTCCCATGATCTTCCCTGGCTTCCAGGCTGCCGGTCAGGAGCTGGCCTTCCCGACTGCAGAAAATGCAATCAGCTGACACCTCTAACGAGTCCTTCTTTCTCTGATGGCCTGCATCGCCTGCTCGGCTTGGGCACTGAAAATCCTGACCCATGCAACCATGCCAAAGCAGTGTCATGGCCAGGTCCTAACCAGCCCCTGACCCCCGTGGGGTCCGAGCAGCAGGACGCAGGGTGGAAGGAGCAGCCCAGCAGCCCCCAGCATCAGATCCTGTGTCTCTTATGCGGGCATTGAGCCCAGGCTGCCCGGCCTCTCCCAGCCCAGCCCAGCCCAGCCCGGCGGCTCCTCTTCCCCGGCTCAGCCAAGGGAGACCCCTCCGAAGTGGGCCAGCCCTTCTCCAGACCGGCTCCCGTGGCATCGGGGTGCCTTGGGCCAGGCGCTGGCGTCTGAACGGCTCAGGTCGGGGGCACCGGCAGGGAGCTGCGGCTGCTGCGGCCCAAGGAGAAATGTCTGGGAAGGGACTGTAGATGGCAATAGCATCTTGTGCAGGAGGAGCGAAGGCAAGAAGCATGCAAGCACCCGCGCTGCCGGCTCCTGGGTAGGGCTGAGGCCGGGACTCTCCGGCTGCTGGCACCTCCTTCCCGGCCTCTCCCTGTGCCCGGTTCAGGGATGCACAGCGGGGATGGAGAGGGAGTCCCCTGGTTTCCGCTCAGGCTCTGAGGAGTCCAACCAGCCCGACCCCTCGCCCCTCCACCCTGTGTGCTGGACCCCTGGGCTCCACAGCTGACCGCCCCAAGACTGACCCCTGCGCCCCAGCTGGTCAGCAGCACCCGGTGCCAGGCCCTTGTTCTAGCAGGTGCTTGCTCATCCACACTTTATGCAAAGCCCCCAATGGGAACAACCAGGAGAGCGGCCGGCGTCAGCTGCCGGGCTGTCTTGTCCCCCTCGACCTGCACCGCGGGGACCCACCGAACCAGGCAGGAGGAAGCAGGCGCGCCGGAGACAGCGGCTCCCTCTCCCTGGTGCCTGCCCTGGCAAAGTGACACCGGCTCCTGGCTTGGCTGCATTCATCCAATGCTCATCATAGTCCCGCAGAAATACCCGTGCAGCAAAGAGCCACCTCCCTGCTTCCATGATCCCTCATGCAAAAAAATTAAATACCGCAGGGAAGGGACGGCACCGGGCAACGAACATTCATTATCCTTCATTATCCAGTGCACTTACATTATCATGCATTATCCCCTGTAATTAAAGCAAGTGGTGGTGTTATGACCAAGGCAGGAGCCACGCCACGTGGCCCAGACCCCCGCGGTATCCAGGTGCTGCTGTGAGGCGAGACGTGGGCTAGCGGAGAAGCTGCTCCCACGCATGCCCGCCCGCCCGCCCACGCCGGGCTGAGCTTTGCCCTGTCGCTCGTCTCGCACCAGCCCGTCTCTGCTCGCAGGCAGGGCTGCAGTAGGTGCCCAGTGGCCCTGGGCCACGCGGTGCGCTGTGTCTAGGACAGGGGTGGGTTTTTCGGATGGGGTCTTCATTTAGGGTGCTTTGCTAATGCACCCTGAGACCATCTCCTTGCGGCACCTTGGCTCCGCTCCCAACATGGGCCCCGAGGAGGGAGAAGGCATAAAAAAAAGATGATGAATTGTTTGGCAGTTATCTTTTACAAAGCACTGCTGGAAGCCATCTCTCGCTGCGATCTTCTAATAGTTCTCATCTTAGTGCCCTTTCTGATTTATGTTGTGTGCGACGCCGGGAACGGCTGAGACAAACGAGGCTGCGCAGCCGGCCGTTCATCATCTCGGCCCGCCCGTTTCGCTCGGCGTGGCGCGTAGGCGGGGCAGGGCCCACCCGGCCCCTGGCTTGGGGTCAGTGCACGGCCCGGCGCCTACCGGACCCCGCGGGATGGCTTGCACCAGTGTCGCCAGCTGCTCCGGGCTCAGCAAGGGACCCCGCCGATGGCCTCGGTGCCTGGGCTGTGTGACATCCCCGAGGCCTGGCAGCGCACCCCTGCCTCCCCGCAGCTGCCCTGCGCTTCAGAGGGGGACGTTGCAGACCCCTCCTCGGCCCCCATGTCTAGGGCGGTTCTGGGAGCTTTCCCGGGCAGCTGGACGTGCCACGTGTGAGACCTTCCTGATTGCCTCTGATTAACAGGGCCCTGGCCAGAGACCGCTAAGTCACAGCCCAGCTCAATGCACCCGCTCAGGCAGGTGCTTCTTTCCACCCCGCACTGGTTGCCTTTATAGAGGTGATGGGAACATCTCCAAACTGCCCCGGGATGGGCTCTTAGCGAGACGGCGGGAAGGAGACGTGTCCTGCGTCTCCCCCCAGGCGTCTATGGGGCAGATTCTGCCTTTCTGTTACACCGGTGAGTGCCAGCGCGATCCACTGCCCTTAATGCAGTGCAGTGGCGGGCACAGCCCAGGCTGCGTTTCTTCCTCCTCTCTCTTTCATGCACACGCACGTGTCCAGAGCTTTCTCCTTCCAGTCCCTCCCGCTCTCCTCCCAGCTCCCGTCTATCCTTGGCACATCTTCAGCTACAGGATTTTTTCAACCCAGAAGTGCTCAGGTCTCGTTTCCAACCGGGACCCTCCCTTGCTGGCAGAGGGTGCAATGGGGCAAAGGAAAAGCAGGTCAGGAGCCACACAGCTGTCCTCTCTGTCTGGTTCCCCATGCACCGAGTGATCTCCCAGCGCTTGCAAAAACTGCCAAATTTCCCAGGCCTTGGCACGGCGGGCTGTTCCCCCTGCACGAGGCCAGGCAGCGCCAGCTGCTCTGGGATGAAGATGAGAGACCCTGAGGGGACAGGCCCGATCCGTACGGCCTTGGAGCTATTGCCCTTCAGGCATGGAAGTCGGAGTCCAGAGCTGAAACCTTGCGCCCTAGAAGAGGGCAGTGGTTGCACTGCCCGTGTGAATTGGGTCTTGCAAGCGGCAGGCCTTTGCATCTGCCTTTCTCCCACCTCCTGCTCCTGAAGGGGAACAATTAAAATTCAGCCTCCAGGGAAAAAAGAAATCCTAACATCGCGCAGAGCTGGAGCAAACTGCTAAAGAAAATATTGGATTGAAAAAGCGCCTGGGGAAAACCTCCAGCACCGGAGTGAGAAACAGCAGCAAAATGATCAACCGGAATAAAAAGGAGGAACAGAAACCCGGGGAGGGGAGCGGACCTGGGGGCTGCCGACATCTGCAGGGAGTGAATCGACATGAAGTCCCACGCTCCGCTGGGAGCGAGCTGGCATAATAAAAACCCGGGCGCTGGGGTGACCTTTGAATTGAGCAGCAAACAGGCGGAGAGCAATGCAAACCAGAGAAAAGGCAGAGCCAGGCATAAGATACTGGAGCCGTTAGATCAGTCCAAGGACCGTGGGGGAAATGCCGAGCTCCTCAGACCAAGCCCGCCCCCTCACTTGTAGGCGGATGTGGCGCTTCCTCCCCGATGCCTCGTGCTGACCCCGGCAGTGGTCCTCAGCTGGTCCGAGCGCAGCTCACATTCGGGCGGTCTGCAAGGAGCCCCTTGCACTGGGTAACGCGGGCACGGCTCCATGCAGAGACAGACACCTGGTACAGGGGCCCATCCTGGGCCAGGCTTTGAAATGGCCTCTCCCTAGTCCAGCACAGCAGGGCATGGGTAGCTGGTCGCTCACAAGAGGAGCCCTCTGCTCTCCGGACCCCTGGGGAAGCAGCAGAGATGACCCCTGTGCAGGGCATGGCTGACCTGGGGCACAAGGACCTTGTTAGCAGCGTTTTGTTGCTCGGCCGCGGGGCAAACCTGCGCGGAGGTGGAGCAGCAACGGTGCTGGAGAGGGTCAAGCCCTTCCTTCCTATTACAGCAGCATCACTGCGCCCCGATGTGCAGAGAAGGGCCCGTCGGTGTCACCGGGCTCTGATTCCCTCTGTGCCCGGGGCAGCAGGGCGGTGACCCCCTCCTCCCCTCTCCTCTCTCATCCTGCCCTACCCTCAGCTCACCCCGCACCCCACTTTGAAGATCAGAGCCCCTGCGACCCACGCCCCCCCGGCTCCAGGCTCGCTCGGTGAACGTGGCCCTCTCCCCTTTGCGAGGGGCACCCTTCCCCACTGGGTCTAGCTGTCGGCATTGATCTGGGGAGGAAATCTGTCCATCTGTCCACTATGTCTCTACCAAGGTCATGCACGTGGGGGTCGCTAGGCGAAGCAGGTGCCAGGAGCAGGGTGAGCAGCGTCGGAGAGAAAGCGGACCGGTGGCATGACCCAGCCGTTGGCTCCGGACACGAGCACGACGTGGCTGCCAGTTGCTGCCCATACGGGGACGGATGTCCTCCCCACGCTGTCACGGCTTCACGGAAAGACACTTCTAGAACGGCCGCCCGAGCCGAGCTGAATACTTAGCCAAACATTTGAATAAACCTCATGGCTTTACATTATGTTGACTTGTTGATATGGTGGTTTGTATCTAATTTTATGCTAATCAATGCATGCTAATCAATTCAGGCGGGCTCTATACAGCTGCTTTGCATTAGCATTGCTAAACTAAGAGTGATTCAGGGCAAAAAAGACTCAAATATTTATTTTTCAACCACATTTGAAATTCAGCAACTGCTAGGAAAATGCCATTAGGAGCTAAAATATAGCGCTAATAAAAAACAGACGAGGACGACGGCACCCAGAACCTTGTAGCAAGGTTCAGCCAGTGCCATCTTTATGTAAAGCCTGTTTATTATGTCCCTAGATTGCTGCTTCTCGGGCAAATCTCAGCCGTGCTCTCGGCTAGCATGGCTCCAACGCAGGGACTTTCATCAACAAGTGGCAATAACGTCCCCAAGCCACTGAAATAGATAAAGGATGAAGATGATGATGATGATGATGATGGGCAATCACTCGCGAACGAGTAAGATTGTCTTCCAAGGATCTTAATAGGAGAGGGGAAGGATTATATAACCCAAAGGGCTGGGCAAATATCCTCTGGCAAGGCTCAGTTTAATGGGAGGTACTAAACCCCCCCCCAAGTTTAGAAGCTTTGTCAAAAAAACAGAAACCCCCCAAACTAATTTTGAGGGGTCCATTTTTTGGGAGGGGGGGGGAGTTTTCAGCCTCTCCCCCTCCCCTTTTCTCTCTTTCCCCCACTTTTTGTTACTAGTTTTGGGAAGAAAATGCCTGAGTTTGGGAGATATTTTTGGTTTCTGAGAGAAAATGTGATATTTTCCATTTTTAAAAAAATGAATTGAGAATGAACTTTCTCTTTTTTTCTTTTCTTGGTCAAAATTTTCTATAAAATGATATTGCTATATTTCTATATTTCTAACAAAACTATATTGCCAAGCGCTCCAGTGGCAAGGGTGACCTAGCAGCAGACCCGTGCTTGGGTGGTGTTGCCAAATCTTCTGAATCTGATGAGCCTGACTCATAATATTTGCTGTATTCCTTGCCGGCCTGGCTCCAGCTGCCTCGCGGCTCTCTCAGACACTCAGCTTTAAAGAAGCCGGTTGCTAGCCTCCCTGGCTGAGAAGGAAAACTGGAAAGCAAACCCTAAAAGGCAAAATAAAATGATCCGAAGCCTAACATGTTTAAATATTGCATTATTTCCTGGTTCTTTGGTAGGTGGCTCATGATTTGTCCATGTCTTGGAAGGGGGGATATTGCTTTGAGTCTCCTGGCACATTAAACTGCTTTCCTGCTTCCAGGGGAAGCGCTGTCTGTACTGGGGGATACCTGTAACCCAGGAGCAGAGTCAAGGGGCAGGTGGAGGAGCGGAGCGAGATGCATTTCTGAAGTGTGGGAGAGAAACCAGGGGGGCGGCGAGGCTCCTTTATACTGGGGAAGCCCTCAGAAAGCAAGGGATGGGTGGGTGGGTGGGTGGAGGTCAGCCTGGAGTAGGTTCAGGTGCTAC
>NW_005842680.1:786200-787232 GCF_000455745.1 Alligator sinensis | reverse complement strand
GACGGGCCCTGGAGAGACGGCACGAGCGAGGGCAGCCGTGCCTGTCATCGCTGCGGCGCGAGCCCGGCTCCGGCTCCGGCTCCGGCAGACACCGCCGTAATGTGCGCTGATGGGGAAGGGCGAGAAGGGACAGGGCATTAACTTTTATTTTGTGTTTTTTACAGCTGGGCTGAGAGTTGTATTTCAAAGCCTTGATTTTATGGCCTCCTCTTGCCTGGGAGGCCAGGAAAGCACTGGCTGCAGGAGAGGGCTTGGCACCGCCAGCTGCTGCTCGCTGTGCCAAGCGAAAACACCCAGCTCGCGCGGAGATGAATGGAGGGGCCTGCCCATGTACAGGAGCATTTGTCTGCACCTCCCGGTGCGCCGAGGGGCAGGAGGTGCCAACCCCCCCGCACGTGGGCACTGCAGAGGTAGCAACGCGGCACAGACCCTCGCTCATCTCCCCACCCCGCAGAGAGGGGCTGCTTCCCTAGCACGCCCAGGCAGGAGAGCCGTGCCCCAGCAAGCAAGTGGGAGTGTGCGGGCCCAGCTGGTCCCAAGCTACGAACAGGCAGGGGCTTTTCCACCTTCCAGGAGAGGCTGAGGGAAATGGGCTGATTGAGTCTGCAGAAGAGAAGACCGAGGGGGATTTGATATCAGCCTTCACCTCCCTGCAGGGGGGCTGCAAAGAGGATGGAGCTGGGCTGGTCTCAGTGGGGGCAGATGGCAGGACAAGGAGCAATGGGCTCTGTGGCAGAAATGCCCCCGTCGGTGCCCCTCTCCCGAGATCTGTCTCCACCAGCCTGAGAGGCGGCCGTTGAATCCCTCAGGGCGGGGATCTCCCACCTTGTCTGCAGACAACAGCCTGGCGCCTGGGAGGCGATGCTCTGGTCACCTGGGCAGGGGGGAAAGGCCCAGCCCTGTGCGCGGGCCCAGGTAGCCAGGGATGCTTGGGAGATTGGTCGGTTTGTAGCCAGTATTGGCAGCTTCAATTGGACCGGGCTGCTGAGGTCAGAGAGGTTATAAAAAGGCCTGGGCCAGGAAGAAGACCAG
>NW_005842680.1:779230-785876 GCF_000455745.1 Alligator sinensis | reverse complement strand
CCCATTGTACTCGGCCTTGGTGAGGCCACAGCTGGAGTACTGCATCCAGTTTTGGGCTCCACAATTCAAAAAGAATGTGGAGAAGCTTGAGAGGGTGCAGAGGAGAGCCACATGCATGATCAGAGGTCAGGATAACAGACCTTATGATTAGAGGCTGAGAGCCATGGCTCTGGAGGGGGGGGGGGGGGCCCCCGGGGGGACCCACTGGCTACTGGCCTGCCACAGGCTCCAGCTGCAGCAAGGGAAGCTGAGGTTGGATATTAGGAAAAACTCTCTCACGAGGAGGGCGGTGAAGCACTGGAGCAGGTCACCCAGAGAGGAGGTGGCGTCTCCATCCTTGCAGGTTTAGAGGACTTGGGTAGACAAAGCCTTGGCTGGGATGATGTATTTGGGGCTGGTCCTGCTTCGAGCAGGGGTTGGGCGAGATGTGACCCCCTGAGCTCCCTTCCACCCTCATTTTCTAAGATTCAATGACACCCCCATTGCCACATCCCCTCCTCCCAAATTTTTTAACTTGGCCTGACTTTGAATCTGTGATTCTCTCTCTGGGGATTTTCCCACAAGCCTCCGGTGCTTGCTGGGGTGCTCAAATTCATCGCTGCAGGAGCTCTGTCATTGCCTGACAATTGTAACTTGCCTTTCAAGGAAGAAAAGCAATGCAAACAAAGTGGAACCCAAGTTTCGGGTCCTGGCAGCTGCTGAGAAAAGATGAAATGAGGACCCTGGAAACCACCCGAGGCAGAGTACAACATCCAGTTATTTAGTCTTTAAAACAAATGAACGCACAAGTGACTTCTCCTCTTCCCTTCTGGGCTGAACCAAGGCACGAGCAAAGTATGAACAAGGCTTTTGTGGGGAAGTTGAAAAGTTGGAGGAATCGGCTTCTTCCCAACCCTCCTGTTCTTTGCAGCAGGCGATGGCCCGGATGCTCAGAGGGAGAGGTGAGCTCCCGCCATCCACACAGGGCTCGTTCTGGACCCAGAGCTTGCTCTGCACGAGGGCGGCAAACCGAGAGAGGGAGGAAGGAGGACTGTTATTTCCAGGCTGCAGAGGGGGAGCTGAGGCTGGCCCACATGGCTTGCTTGGCCAAGGTCACAGAGGTCAGTGCTTGGTGAGAAAACCCCACTATAGGGACAGCAATAAATCTACCTTAGGATAACTTACTTGTTGTGCGTGCAAAACATCAGCATTAATGTTGCACTGACAGTTCTTCCAGTGTATTATATGCAGATGGACTCTGGAAATGTCGTTGTTTTAATTATAGTAAAATGCTAGACAAGACTGGTTATGCAAGTCAATAAATCACTCGACTGCACTGATTAAGCAGGAGTAATATTTTGAATAAGCGACTGTCTCAGGAATGATCATTGCTATATTACATTATCATTCCCCACTACACAATATTGCAAACAGAATTAAATGAAGATGTCAAGTCACAACAGCGACTAGGCACTAATTAAAACAAAACCAGCCAGGCCCGTTTCTCCCTCTCTCTTGGAAGGTGAGCGTCGTTGGCAAGAGCCGCAGCGAACAAACACGGTCCAACCGATCGCGACCAGCAAACCAGCTCAGCTTGGGACACAGAGCCATGGCTCAATGGCTCAGCCTTGCTTGCAGGCTGGGTTGTGCTACTGCAAGGGACTAGTCATTACAGCAAGGGATTAATGAGAGGAGGATTGGGGGAAATGCTAATGATGAAAAGACAGACCTGTCATTAAATATTTCTCTTCCATGTCTGCAAAGAAGTGGCACGATGTACCCGTGAAGGGGAGGGAATACCTTCCAGTCCATTAGTAACTGAGGAAGGTGCTTGATGATGCCTGCTTGGGATAAGCATTTCTGAATCGTTGGGTCTGGACCACCTGCACCCACGAGTCGGAAAAGAAACAGCTGAGGAGGTCTCTGGCTGTGGTCTGTGGCTGGAGGTCTCTGGCCTGCTGCTGTCCGTTTTCAGGGGCTCTTGCAAGGCGTCCAGAGGATGGTAAGAGTTTCACAGCTGTGCCAGGCCAGCATTCATGCAGGGGAAGGAGGAGGACACAGGTAGCGAGAGTCATCAGGCAGTCGGCCCGTGATGCCTGGGAAGATCATGGAGCAGGTCATCAAGGACCCTATTTCTAAGCAGCTGGCAGAGAACAGGGTGATCAGACACTGCCGACGTGGACTCGTCAAAAGCAAGTCATGCCTTAGGCACCTGATTTCCTTCTGTGACAAGGTGACGGGCTCTGTGGATGGGGGTGGGGGGAGCCGTGGGTGTGATATGCCTTGATTTTCGCAAGGCTTTTGACATCGTCTCCCACGACATTCTCATTAGTAAGATAAAAGAATATAGACTAGATGAAAGTACTGTCAGGTAGATACATAACTGGTTGAATCATCACATTCAATGAGTAACTTGGAGCCTTATTGGGAAGAGGTGTGGAGTGAGGTTCCCAGGGGTTTGGGGTTGTCTGCCATTTTCATGGATGACTCTGACAATGGGTTTAGGTGCGCACTTAGCACATTTGCAGGTGATACCAAGTTGGTTGGAGTTGCAGATACTTTGGAGGGTCTGGGACACCGGGATCCAGAATGACCTGGACAGATTGGAGAAATTGCCTGCAAGCAATCAGATGCAACTCAGCAAGGACAAGTGCAAAGTCCTGCAAATACAGACAAGGGGATGACTGGCTCAGCTGTTGCTCCGCAGAAAACGGCCGGGGGGTTGCAGTGGACCATAGGAGCCAACAGCACGCTCATGTTGCCAAAAAAGAAAAGCCGATAGCATACGGGGCTGTAATGACAGGAGTGTCACTTGCAAATCCAGGGAAGTGATTCTTCTGCTCTGTTCATCAGTGGTGAGGCCTCCCCTGAAGTCCTGTGTCCAGTTTTGGGCCTTGCACTTATAAACAGGTGTGAATAAATGAGAAGGAGTCCAGCAGAGAGCGACGAGAGCCAGCAGATGTCTGGGAAACATGACTTGCAAGGAAAAGCTGAAGAAAATGGGACTATTTAATCTGGAGAAGAGAAAACCGAGGGGGGATTTACTAGCAGTCTTCAAACACCTGCAGGATAGTTGTACAGAGGACGGAGAGTCATTATTCTCTGTGGCCACAGAAGACAGGACTAGGAGCAGTGGTCTTAAATTGCAGCGGAAGAAATTTAGGCTGGACATTAGGAGGAACTTTCTTACTAGGAGCATGGTTGTGTATTAGGACAGGCTGCCCGTGCCCAGGGAGGTGGAGGAATCTCCTGCTTGGGAAGTTTTCAAGCGCGGGTTAAACAGACATGGGTCTGGGATGGTTTCGGTAGGGACCCTCCTGCCCTGGGCGGGGGCTGGACGAGATGATCTCCCGAGGTCCCTTCCAGCCCTACCGTCCTATGACTCTAAAATCACTAGAAAAGCTCACGTGGGATTCAATGGATATTCAATTAAAAATAGTTATATAAGTAATGCCAGTCAGCACCGTGTTGCAGAAAGCAGGCCTTGTCAAACAAAGCCAGTTCCAGTTTTGGATGGGCTCACAAGCTTGGTTGATAAGGGAACTGCAGAGATGTCATCTATTTAGACTTTTGACTTAGTGCGGCAGGACGTTCCAATTACAAAATTAGCACCACCCAATTAAGCACATGTTAATTGGGTGAAGAACTGGCTAGCTGACACACCTCCAAAATGCAACTGTCAGTGAGAAGCCATCGCTGTTTCCAGTCGGTTCAGGAATACCGGACCCGGTGCCATTCAACGTTTCCCTCCCCGATTGGGAAGGGAACGTACGCTCCCGGCTGGTAAAATTGGCAGGTGACAGAAAAGACGGCGCAGCGATCCAGAGCGGTGACGAGAGGGCAGGGGAGCAGAGCGATCCGCATTGCTTTGTCACCGCGCTCCCTTTACACAGAGCGGGCTCTCGCCAACGTGAGCGCACCTGTCCAGGAGCAAGGGCGCGGGCGCAGCGGCACAACGGGGTAGCCGAACGGCTTTAGCAACGTGAGCACCTGGGTGTGAGGTCTCAACGTGCGGCTGCAGCAAAGAGGCCAGCGATGCTCGGATGACACCCAGGGAGGTGTTTGCAGGACTGAGACCCAGCCCCTGCTCCCAGAAAAGGATGTTGGAGAGTTCCAGGAAGGATTCAAGAGCTGGAGCTAATGGCCCAGCATGAGGACCTCACGGAGCTCGCTCCGCCATCGGGAAGCAGGGAGGTGGCCTGATGACGGGACGTTGTGCCTTCGCTGGAGGAAACGCTGGGCACTACCGAGGTCGTCCATTGAGTTGATAAAGGCAGAGCAGGCAGCGGTGGCTGGAAGCCAAAGCCAGGCACAGGATTTGGGGGCATGGAGAGGTGGAGAATTCACGATGCCCCTGGGCAGTTGAAGTCCCTCCCGTTTCATCCCTGTTAAAAATTAGGGCCGAATTTCTCCTTTGACTGCCTACATTTTTCTGATGGATACGCTTTGGTGAACACAACAGAGGCTGTCAGTTCATCAGGTTCACGTTACTGGCCCCAAACCGGGTGACAGGGTGAACTGTGATGGTCTCCTGTAAGCTAACGCCAGTCCTTTGGGTGATTGAACGCTCTCCCCTTGGCTTTAGACCTATGACTCGCTCACTGGTCCCACGCCATGCCTGGGGAAAGTGTTACTATCTTCTCTTCTCTTCTCTTCTCTTCTCTTATCTCATCTCACTTTTTAACACGTAATGAATTTCTCTGAAAATAATTCCCAGTGCCTTTAGGAGCCATTTGAGTTTCCTCTATATTTATAGCTCCTTCCTAGGCAATTATTAATGCATGAAGTATCTGATTAGAGCCCCCGAAGAGGAAGAAGACAGCGGTCTCTCAGGAGAGAGAATGCACTTGCCTTCAAAGGAGAGAAAAGCCCATATTAAAACCACTTACTACAGGAACGGTAACGATGTTTCCTGCTCTGTTACCAGCCAGGAGACCAGAGGGTTTCATGCAAGTGGAAATGTTTTCTGGTGAATGGTTTGTCGTTCTGCTAGCAACCTGCCGGAAGTGCTGGGAGCTCGTGGAGGGTCCCGTGACGGAGCCGCTGGCTCTTCAGGCTCAAATGGTTTATGACGACGGGTCAGAGTTCGCAGGCGTGTTTCTGCTTTGAAAAATCTGCAGAATCAAGCCAACGTGGGCTTGACAGCACCGGGCCCCTGCCAGCAAACCCCAGTGACCGTCCTCCGGTTGTGTCCTGGGTCTTTATGCTCCTCCGAGGCAGGGAGGTCACCGGATTTTGTTGCCAGGGGGATGCACCCTGAAAAATGTGCTCTGCGATGCCACGGCCCACGCTGACCGCCTCCACGCGTGCCAGAGGGCCCAGTGGGTGACACGGCCGGCCAGAGAGACCAGTTTGTGCTCCCATCCTGCCAGCGCCTGCCGCACAGCCTGCTTCCCTTCTTGGACGCGGCCGGGGGACCTGACCGATTAGACCGACAGGCAGGACTCTCCCAAGTCCCCTTTTCTGGATCTCAAAGGCAACCAGTTTGGAGAACCGTGGTACCGGAGAGTCCCGGTCGCACCCTCTTTCTGCACGCTCTGCCGAGCCCTCCGTGCGCCCGGCTGGCACGAAAGGCCTGTCGTTTCTCTCTCCGCTCCCTGGCGCGCGTGGGCCGTGGCACCGCAGAGCACATCCTGCAAGCGCCAAACCCCCCCGGTGACCTTAGAGACCCGATCCTGGCAGCATCACGAATGCAAGCGGGGCGAAGGGCTGAGCAGCGGGGTGCTGCGGAGTCGTCTGGGGCAGAAAGCGCGGCGTGGACAACTGCCCCTTCACGGGTCTCTGCTTCCCCAGCCCTGCAATAAGAAAGGGCCACGATGATTTCCTCTGCTCGCTGCCAGCATTTCATTTAACATGTGCTTGTGTGCTGCAGGCGGACGTCTCAGGGTAATGCGCTCCCAGAAATGGGCTTTGTCATCATCTGTACTGAATTAATTTTTTAGCAGTCGCCAGCAGATGGGGTGTTGAAAGGCGGGAGATCGTTCTGAAGAGTTTTTAGCACTTTGGGATGTTCCTTTTATTCATTTTTCATTACTCCAGGTTTTTGGGGTGTTTTTTTTTGTGAATCTTAACTAACATGTGCAACAGTTGGAGGGCTCCTCGCAGGTTTGGTTATCGCTTCTGATTTCTCTTCCCAGCTCCTGTTCCTTTACCGTGGCGGGGTCAGCAGCCTGTCTGAGAAAGTTTTTGCTCAGCTCAGAAGAGGCTGTCCCAGCAGAAGGAAGTTTGCTGTTTATCCTTCTCGCCTTCATCTTCCTTCCCGAGCCGCGTGCGTGGACGCGCGGCTGCGTTTGAGCAGTCTCAGATCATCGCCCATGCCTTCTGCGCCCAGTCTGGAGCAGGAAGACAGCAATCCCGCTCATGAGAGCTGAACGCTCCTGCCTGTCTGGCCAGATAACATTGATGATTATTAAACGAAAAGGTTGTCAAGAATAATTTGCCAACAAGTTTGCCCTCTCATGAAAACCCTCTCTGAAATGATCCCAGCTCTGCACCAGACGTGGCGAGAGCCCAGGGCTCAGCGAGGAGATGAATGGGGACCGCGAGCTGGAGGAAGGCAACACGAGCTTCGCAGCAATTGTTGCCATGCCTGGATGTTGTTTCCGTCTCGCAGGCTTCCAGCTGGACGGGGTGTCTGTTTGTTGGACTCGTTACTGGGAACGCTGTT
>NW_005842680.1:772577-779220 GCF_000455745.1 Alligator sinensis | reverse complement strand
CCCTTTTCTTTTCTTCCCTTTTGGGGAGGAGGATGTGCAGGAAGGTATATATTTCTGTCCTCTGTGCTTACTACTGAGAATGATGCATTTTGTCCTGGCCGAATTGCATCCAGCCCCGTGACAACTCAGCTTTCCCCATTTAAAACCCTGCAGGATAGACAGCACCGGTGTTGGCCCTGGGGTGGTTCAGCGGCCGCTGCTGGGGCAGGAGAGGAGATAATGACACACAATTCAGCTGCAATTCAGGCACTTCCTAGCACTGGAGGCTTGCCACCGGGTTACCCATGTACATAGCAACAAGGGAGAGTATCAAAGAGGATCTTTATTTTTATTGCCAGTGTGAGGGTACATGTGTAAGAGTAAATAAAACATTTGGAGTCCATAAAAGATTCATCGACTAAATGCGGAAGACGAAGCAGACAGCGACAGCGTGCCAGAGGGCGAGGGTGAAGGAAGTCGCCGCGTTTATGCAGGAAGGACGCTGCGTTTCCGCCTGCGATGCTTGCTCCCGAGGCCAGGCTGGCTCGAGACTGCCGGCATGAGATGCTGCAGCTCTAAAAGGCTAAGTGGCGTATTAAATAATTCAAGGAAGCTGAGGCAGTGAGTGGCGTCCCTCGGTTGGGCTTTCAGGAAAGGATACAGTTCGTAAAACCATTTCTAGCCCCGTGGAAAGGCAGCACTGCAATGGCGGCCGCGACATAAATAAACTGCGGCTCGTCCCCATCTTGTTGGGGTCGGACGTGTGATGGAGGTTTCTGCGAGCCTGCGCTGCCTGCGGGGAGCCGGCGTGAACGGGAGCCTGTCCTGCTGTTCGTTATCTGCGGCCAAACCCCGAACCGTTTGAAGGGACTTTCATTCTTGCTGTCCATTATGTTGCTTCCGTCATTAATAGACCTGTGCTTGTGTTCCCATGCTGTCCTCTTAATTGCCTGTTCTGGGCAGACTTCCTGAGCAGGTTAATCTTTGCAGGAAAAGCACTTTTCTCACCCACGTGCACCGACGCGCCCTTCCCACGTGTTGGCAGAGCACGAGGTCACGGCGGGCAGGGACAATTTGGTGGCTCTTGTTAATTGCTATGACACATCAGATCGAGGCCCCTTGGGGCTCGTGCAGCTCAAGGCTGTCCCTGCCTCTCTCGGTGGAAGAAGGGTCAATAATGATTTTTAGGATCTGAGCGTGATCCGTGCCCAAGGGAACTTAAAGCAAGGAGGGGAGAGGCTGGTTCCCATCATGGCTTTCTGGGTGGGCTGGCGAAGGGCCTGGGAAATGGGCCGCACCGCCCCTAGGCCAGGACATCCGGAGACAGAGCGAGTCTGAAAGCATTGTGAAGCACGGTCTGGAGCACTGTGGAGGCCAGGGCACGCTCCTGTGCTCTCACGCACTGCAGGAACCAGGGGCATTTGAGAGACAGCTTGACACAGACCTCCCCAGACCTTTCCCCACATTGGATATTAATACCCCATGATGCAGGAGGTGCAGCCAGGAAAACCTCCCAGGGGTTCAAGTCCTGCCAGGGCCGTGTGTGCGCCCCCCATATCCAAGGAGAACAGGGCGACGGGGCTCTCGAGGTGCGCTGGATGTGCATTGGAAGGCAGGCAGGGCCAGGGACCCTGGGGGAGCAGGCCAGCAGGGTGGCAAAACTGAGAGTAGGCGCTAACCCAGTCGTGACTGTGCCTTTCTCCACCCAAGCTGGTGTTACAGCCCTGAGCTGCACCCCATATTCATCATCCCTGGCTAACCTCTGGGGAAACCGAGGCGTCCCGCTGGTGGAGAAACAAGCCCCAGGGGACGAGGCTGCACCCGGGGCTTCCCTGGGCTGCAGAGGGTATTTCGGGGCGCAGCGTGGGGTTGGGCTCCCCCGACACGGGGCTCTATGCACAGGGTTGCATGCGTGCGCACACGGTCCCGTGGCCTCTCCTGTCTTTGGAGAGACCCCGCTACACTACAGGACCGGGGCTGGGAGGGAGGCGCTCCCCTCGCCCGCCCTGGGGGGGATTTGGCACGGTTGGCTCCTCCGTTGGGTCTGGCCCTGTGAACGCCAATGCCCGAGAGCACAGAGGCACGCGGCAAGGCTCCCGCCGAGGCCGGCCCGAGCTGACCCTGGACCCCGTAGCGCCCGCCAGAGAGGAACAGCCCGGGGGTGGGGGGCAGCCCCCTTGCTCTCCGCACGGTGCCAGATTTGACAGCGAACGCATTGGGGTGTCACTTCAGATTGGGATCAAAGGCGAGGCCTGGGAACAAGCTGCATGCAAACAGAATCATTTTTCTGGAGTCACATCATATGAATAATGAGTAATTTATTACATGTCAACACAGGAGCTTAAGCATGCGCTTGCTCCCTCTCTCTCCGGTTATTCATCCCTCTCCCTTTCCCTCTGTCTGCTCTCCTCCTACACAAGCACACGCTCTCCCCCCCTCTCCTGCTACACAGCTCTTCAACAGTTAAAATACAGATATTGCCTTCCTGCTCAGTGAACCAAGGGATAGCATTGCAGTTAATGGTAATTTGAACATGTTTGGTCAACTAGAAATACATAACTAGATTGAAACATGAAAATGCCCTACACATTTATACAACTGATGTATTTGGACTCATTCAGCTGTTAACTTCATTGCAAGAAGGGATGGTAGAAATAATTTGCAACAACCCTCACATTTGTTTATTGAACCTTTGCAAATAAGAATATTATATCAGCTGTACGTCTCCGTCTGCCTTGCACCCACCTCGAGTATTTCTTGTCTGATACTAGTCAGCTACAACATTCAGGGTCAGATATAAGAGTTGCTCAGCTATAAATGGTCAAGAACCCATTTGACCTTGCTGGGCAACGGGGCTTGAAAGCTCTCTGTTTGCAGATCCAGTTGGGTAGTTCAGCTTTTCCTCTTCTCTCGAGGTGCCTTAATCTTGCACAGAGACTGGGGATGCCCAGTGACCTCCAGACCCTTTGCTTCCATCGTTTAGAGCTGACCCTGATGTCATGTGTCTTGGCAAATTAGAAAGCCTCATGTTAGCCTGCAGACCGCAGCGTCTAGTCCAACCCCCTGGATGTGACCTCCCGAGGTCTCTTCCATCCCAAATTTTCTCTGAGTCTATGACGTGCTGCCTCTCCTCACCTGGCACTACCAAAAAAGGCACAGTGCACACAAAAACACCCAAGGCACAGGCCAGGCACGCCCATGTCCCGGCTGTGGGCAAAGGAGGCTGGAATAGATGTGGAGGTGAACTCTCCATGGGGGAGATGCAGAGACTGAAGACCGCTTGAATCGGCACGGCCCCTTCCCAACCCCTCCACCTCCTGTGCCGTGCTCGATGCCTGCCCTGCGTGCCCCGAAACAGGGAGGCTCAGCTCCGTGCCCAGAGACCCCAAACCACGACACGAACTTCATTCTTACATGCGCGTCCCCTTCTCTACAAGTCCCCCCTTGCATTTGTGTCTGCAGGCGAAATGGCCGATGGCTCTGCTGAAACAAGGGATGTTGCGCGTATGTGCATGAGTTTGAGAGAGGACCTGGGATTTTTTGGCGTCCTGGGCAGCATTTGGATATTACCCAAAGGCAGGAAGATGCCCAGATTCCCCCACTGACGGGTGTGATATGAGACCGCAAACCAGCTAGAAGTAGCTGCACTTTGCCATTTTCCTCTCAGTGAAAACTCCTATTTGTTTTGCAGCGAGCTTGGACAGAGTGTCCAGCATTTCCAGACTGCTTTTTTTCCCCCTAACAATATATATATATATATTTTCATGTACTATTATTAGAAACATTTGTTCTGGAGATACTATTTCCTCCCTTTAGAACTTTATTATGGTGCAAGTCACATAATAAATAGCATTTGATAGATGATCCAGCAGCTTAAACAATCATTTCTCCTGGACTGTGGTTAAAAGCAGGCAAGTGGCCATATTTCAGCACGCCGCGCAGGGCTCCTGCCTAGGCTTCGAATTAGATTGCTCTCCCGTTTGAGAGCCTGAAGCCCAACGACTCTCCCGTAAATACTCCAGTTTCTCTTATTTACACATCACTGTTTTGTCTTCCTGCCTTGTTAAAGGGGGTAATTTATGTTATGTGTGGCCATTTATCAGCCGTTATTTCCTTAATGGAAAAGGAGATCAAACACGTTCTCTATTTAAAGCTTCCAAAACAGGCCTGATTAATACATCCAATTGATTGTTCAGCTGTTCCACTTGATACTATAAGAAAAAACCCAAGTAAACCCTAATTAGGCAAATGGAAACCAAAATACGGGGTTATTTCCACACTGCGCTAATGAACAACCCCCGGCGTAGAACACGTTTTGTTCCTACAGTAAAAAGGGGGGCAGCGCTGAAACCGGGCCCGGCTGCCGCGCAGAAGAGCTGTGCTAGGGCGGGTGAAGGGCGGGTTTAGGAAATGTGGTAGAAACTCCGCTCAGGCTCCAGGCTCGCTGCAAGCATCTCTTTCCATCTGACTTCCAGGGGCTTTTTTGTGATATGTTTTATCGGACCAACTGCATCGCTGAGGGAGAAGGCTGACAAGCCAAAGGGATGCTCTTGGCTCAGGCAGGGGTTGGAGCGGCTGGCTGACGGAGGGTCCTCCCAGCCCCACTTCTCCGCTCACACTATCAGTCCAAACGATGCTGCTTGCTGCCAGGGCCCATCTCTACAGTGATCTAGAGCGGTGGTTTCCAACCCACGGTCCATGGACCCCGGGGGTCTGCAGACTGCATCCAAGGGGGCCACAAAAGATGACTATGATCAATGAAAAGTATGCGAATACCCCACTTACAATTCAAAGGGGTCTGCACCTCCATTCAAGTTTTTTTATGGGTCTGCAAATGAAAAAACCCACTGATCTCGAGCAGCTTAGAACATTTGGACTGATCTCACGGTTACTGCATCAGACGAGTCATTGGGTGAATTATCCTGGGAGCTGGGCTGCTGGAAACAGAGCCCACGTTTGCAATGTGCGTCCGCACGGCAGATCAAACCGGCTGGTTCCTTCACCCCAGCAATTCCTCCTTCTCGAGGTGAGGAAGCATGTGCAGGTCCCCAGCACTCAGGGCTCTCTCCTTTTTGCCAGGCACACGAGGAAGATGGGGGCCAGCTCTGCCGACACCCTGGGCATGTTCAGTGGAACGAACCCCAGAGCTAAATACATCGACTGCAGCAGCTTGCGCTCCAGAAGCAGGCTCTGCAGGGGGGAGTAGTAACAGCTCGCAGCCTGTGCACAGCCTGGCACAGCGGGGCAACCGGGAATGGGCTCTTGCACGTGCAGCACCCTCTTTCCACACTCGGCGAGGGTGCAAGCATGCATCCAGCAACCGAGCCCCCCCAAAATCCTGTCCCAAAGCAGCAGGGAGAGACACAGGGCACCAGGCAGGGTGTTAAGAGAAAACCACCTGCCCCGCAGTGGCGACGAGGACCGGCGATGAGGTCTGGGCTCTGCTTTATTCGGCTGTGGACTGGCTGTTTCAGAAGCAAATGCACTTCCTTAGCAAACAGCCCATTTAGCTCCAGGTTAGACACTCATGTCTGGAATCGGGCGGTGGAGACCGCGAATGTGCATCCGGGTTCGGGCTTTACACGAGAGCCGCGCGCGAGTCACGGCTCCCCCCATGCCGACGGAGACCCTTCTTGGCCAGTTTCATCCTCGTTTGATGAGGAACTTACATAATGAATCTCTAATGCGGACGCACTCAGCACCTAGCACTCCTTAAACTTAAATAACCGATTCCATTAAAAGGGCATTAGCGCTGTACTCTCGTAATTAATCTTCTCCGGAGAACTAATAGTTCAAAAGACTTGCACGGAACAAGGACATTTTACATCACAAAGCTCATTTATCCTAATTGATTAATTTAAAATAATCTCTAGAGCGGGTTTTGCAGCGCTGAACCTTTTCACCCCGCACACAGGAAAAATAAACAGCTATCTTAACTACTAACTAAACCACTTCACCGGGCCTGCGAGGGGTAAATCAGGAACGTAACGCAGATAGTCAGAGAAAGCTTTCAGCGACTGTTAGCGGCCCCAGTGCACGCCGTGTACCCAGCCTGCACACACAGCCACTTCATGCCGTTAGCCACCCTTTTTTGCTCCTTTCCCCCGCACGCCTACAGCATTTCAAACAGAGCGCGCTTCTCGAACGCCGGCGGCTGCCACCCTGCCTGCTGCAAGGCCTCAGCCAGTGCGGCACCTTTATGGTGAAGGGAGTCGAACTGGAGACAGAGGCTCGGACGTCCGGAGGAACTGAGCGTGGGCGAAGGGTGAGGGGCGCTTGGTCTTGCACAGGCAAAGGCAGG
The DNA here is from genome assembly GCF_000455745.1 of Alligator sinensis. Lineage (NCBI taxonomy): Eukaryota > Metazoa > Chordata > Crocodylia > Alligatoridae > Alligator > Alligator sinensis. The sequence goes on along the minus strand of NW_005842680.1, from coordinate 772,940 downwards.
GCTCTCCGAGCTGGACACGGGTCTTCCTCACGCTCGGCGCAGATTTCTTCCTTGCATGCAGCATCTGCGAGATGCTCCTGTGAACCCCGTTCCCTTCACCGGCTGGACGTGTCTGAGGACTCGGGAGGCGTCCAGGTGCCGTCTGTCCTGGCGCGTCTCTTGTGGGCACCTCAAATGGGGGGAAACAGGGACCAATGCAAACGCACCCAGCGGTGGGCCCGGCAGAGCGAGCGTAAGGAGCTCCTTGCTGCAAGATGTCATCGATGGCAGCAGGGCCCTGGGTGGTACCGGGCAGCTGATGGGCAACCGGAGCATCCAGAGCTGCAATCCAGTAAGAGCAGCAGACAAGATTGGGGTGATATC
>NW_005842680.1:764786-772025 GCF_000455745.1 Alligator sinensis | reverse complement strand
GTTGGCAATCCCCCCCTTGCCCTCCCTAGCTCCTCTGGCCCCCGTCCTCGCTCACCGTGCCGGGATGTCACCCAGCGACCACGACGGGTCACGAACGCCACCGAAACACCGATCCCGCAGCCCTGGCCCCCCACCAGCTGCCGGGCACCGCTCTGGTTAACCGGTGATGTCATCCCGCTGCTCGTTCCCCGGGCTTGCTGGAGAAAACTTTTATCAAGAGCACAGCGCTCGGTGTAGCTGATTGCATCCATTACTTTTCAGACCATGAGTCTGATCCCAATGCTGCTTCACTGGATCAGTAAATAGAAAATGCTCTCAGAGAAAATGGCATTTTTTTAATATATATATAACTGGCAAACTGCTATTGCAGCTGATGGAGGAAACCACCCAGAGAGAGAGGTATAGCACATACGATACATAACTAACCAGAAGTATCATCTGCTAAATTGAAACCCATAATATTTGCTGTTAAAACTAAATATTAACTGGTTATTCCGTCGCAATAACACTCTTGGGGCTGCTTACTTAGCTGGATGCTGCCATCGCATTAAAGTAAGTTGATTAAATTTTTACAGTCAGAATTAAGAAATAGAAAGTTTTATTAAAAAGTAATGCCACAGGAACAAGAGCGGGTACACCGCAGAGCCCCAGACCACTCCTGATGGCTCGCTCGATCCCTGGTTACTTATTTCGGATGAATCAGCCCGGTCGCAGAGGCGATTAGACGCCGGTAAGGGACGTGCCTCGGGAGCTGCCAAGTTAAACAAGAGGCCAGAGGAACAGCGAGGACGACGGCGCGCAGACTTAGCCCGACTGCAATGCTCTCAGCTGGCACGGCGTCGAAACGGGAAAGATCTGCCGTTTGGCTGCTGAACAAAGCAGCTTGCGCGGGGCCCGAGTTTCATTTCCATTTTGCTTTAATCTACCTAGTCTTCTCTCCCTTTTGGATGCAGAGCTTTTGATGCTGCAGGCTGTTTTACCTAATGCACAAAGGTGTTTTTTCTCCCACCGCCTCCGAGAGAGAGAGAGCGAGAACCTGCATCTGTTTCTGGGTTTCTGAGCTCCGCGCGCTCCCCACGGCTGTTTCTCTTCCTTTTCTTTTTTGTGCATCTATCAGGTGCCAGCACCTCCAGCGGGACGCAGCGGGTCTCATCTGGGTGGATCCCAAATGCAACTGCCCGGTCCTTCAGGGGTGGCTTGGTGTCTGGGGCATCACCAGCCCGAGGAGCAAGGTTCAAACTCATCCCCCATGTGCTCACCCTCCTCCGCTCAGACCCTGCACCCCGGGTCCCCGGCACGCCACGCAGTGCCCGGTAGCCAGGGATGCCTCCACGTCTCCCGTGGGAGGTGGGTCATCTTTGAATGAAGGACCTGATGAGCTGTTCAGGTCCCCTCCGACCCTAAATACTAGGTACTGTGAAAGCAGACAGGTCCCTTCACCTTTCAGGGAGCGCAGAGCTGCTCCGTCGCTAGCGCCGGACAGCATCCCCGCCGGCCCTGTCTCCCAGCGCCGGCCTGCCCTCTCCAGCCCGCGTCCTTCCTCGCCGCTCCCGGGTCTGTCTCGGCCTGACTCTTCCTTTCACCTGCTCGCAGCCTGCCTGTATCCTTCTTTCATCCCCAGAAAGGCACGTCCGCTTTCAACTGACTCAGAGTTTGCATCTTGGAGCATTTTTCCCTGAAAATTATTCATTTCCAAGGGTTTCAGCCCAGACTCTCTCTCTGTAAACTGGCCTTGCTCCAAAATACTGGCAGCAAGATGTGTTCTTGTGAGAGGTTTTCCCTTCTCCGGCGATATAAGGAACGGGAGCCGTTCTGCCATACTTCCAGGGCCGTCGCCTGACTTGGGAAGCTCAAAGGCCGGAGCTTGGCCCCACCACAGAAAGGACGTGGACCTGTCGGAGAGAGTCCAGTGCAGGGCAGTGAAAGTGGTCGTGGGGCTGGGGGACAGGACTGGTGAGGAGAGGCCAAGGGAAATGGGCTGATTGAGGCTGCAGAAGAGCAGGCCGAGGGGGATTGAATAGCAGCCTTCACCTCCCTGCAGGGGGATGCAAAGAGGATGGGGCTGGACTCGTCTCAGCGGGGGCAGACGACAGGACAAGGAGCAATGGGCTCAGGCTGCAGCAAGGGAAGTTGAGGTTGGATATTGGGAAAAACTGCCTCAGTGGGAGGGTGGAAGGGGCTCCCCAGAGAGGCGGTGCAGTCTCCATCCTTGGAGGTTTTGAAGGCCCAGCTAGACAAAGCCGTGGCTGGGATGATGGAGTTGGCGCTGGACCGGGACACGTCAGGACGAGGTGCGTTAGCGGCACCGCGTGGGCGAGACGTGGCCCGCTCGCTGCCACGCGCAGCGTCCCGGGGGACAAACGTCTCCGAGAGGCAGCGCAGTTTGCAAAGACAGCCCGGGGAGGTGCAGCTTTCTCGTCTTCTCTCCCATAATTAAAAGGCCTTGTCTATAGAGCAGGGCTGTCCCAGAGCTCCTCACTGCTGCCTCCTCGACGGCAAGCACGCTTCCTCTATAATACTGCCGACAGGAACCGGCCGTCCTCACCAGCTTGCCTCAAATGCTACATAATGATTTTCTGTTATTTAATTCTGCAAGAGGTTTGATCACTTCCCATAAGTCAGGGTTTATTTGCTTTCTCTTGAATGTCACAAATAATTCTTGTGGAAATGTTTATTTGCCTAATGCAACTTTTAGTGTCCGGGTTATTTATTCCTTCTATTTGTCAGCTAAAAAGAAAGGTACCTTTAGCCTCAAGCCTGATTACTTAAAGTAATACAGTAGCTCAGGCTCTTTCATCTTCCCAGTGTGACTGAAGTGCATTTGCTGCCTCAGAGCTTATCACAAAAAAAAAATCTAATTTTAAAAAGTACACTACACTTTAATACACTTCCCATGCACGGAAATAATCTGCAAGTTAAAACCTGACCAGAAACAGTTATTTTGTTAACCGCGAGGATTAACCAATAGGAACACAGGGAAAGACGGGACGGGAGGGATGGGATCTCGATTTCTTGTGATTGTCGGGATGACGACGGTACAAAGAGGTCCCACGGGTGAGACGCAATCCGCGCACCGGGAGCCTCTGCCTCAATCATCCCACGGTTTGAATGGACGAGGCAGGCTATCGGGGAGAGGAAGGAAAGGGTGAGCAGCCCATTTCAGTGCCAGAGACCCGAGCACGCACGGATCCAGGAGCGGACGGGGCCTCTGCATCGGAGCCAGGAGCAAACCCCGGATCTCCTGGGTCTCCAGCCAAGGTCACGGCCTCGTTGCAACCCGCGCTGTACAGGCCCTGCTGCTGTCTTCCTGCTTGGCGAGAGGGGGAATGGGGAGGATGGGGGTCAAGATGGGGATTTTCATGAACTTGCCCCTGATGGAGATGCTGTAATATCCAGTAATAATGTAAATGAATCACAATAATTAACGACAACAGTCTGCTTGTGCTTATGCCAAAACCAAGTGAATGCCAGCGAGAAAACTGTGGCTGCGTGGCAGGCCCGAGGGGCAGAGGGCTGAGCCTCGGCAGGGTTTCCCACTGCTGAAGAGCTGGCCCCGGGGTTTCCACTGGCGAGGCGGCTGGGAGAGCGAGGGGCGCAGGCGTGCGATGCCAGCGCTCTGTGCCGGGACAGCAGAGGTGGCCCCGTCTGACCCCATCCCTGGCCCTGCTCCGGCATAGTGCCTTGCTGCTCGGGACCACCCAGGGACGCCAGTGGGGTTTCAGCCCACGCACCAGTGCTTGCACCGGGGGAGGAGGGGGTGAGGGGCCACCTCGGGCACTGCAGGATCTGGGGTAACAGCCGGTGTGGGGGGAACTGTGTTGGGTGCAGGGAGGGGTTTACTAGCAGAAGCCCTAGTGTGGATGCATTTCTGCTCCTTCCTGCACAGGAAGAACTGCACAGGCGTAAAGCACGCTTATCCCAGGAAAGCGGTGTCCACGCTAGCAGGGGCTCAGCTGCAGTAAGGGTCATAACTGTAGTGTAGGCAAGGGCTAAGAGGGCCAGGGGCAGATCCGAAACCAGCCCCCTTCACAGCCGAGAGCTCCGGTCTCAGCGGCGACACGCGTGCCCCGAGCGCACTGCCAGCACCGCACCCCCTTCGCAGCATCCTGGCTCCACCGCTGCTCTCGGGGACGGGCGTGAGCTGCGGTCGAGTGATGGCAGAGGTAGCTCTGGAGCTGACCGACAGCTTTAACGTTAGATGCATCTTGGTCTCAACCAGAGAAGAGACCGGCCTTGCTTTGCCCCCATCCGATCCCCCCACGCAGCTGCCGGGCTGTCCATCCCACCCAGACGATCCCAGTCACAAAAGGGTCCTTCCTCCTCCTCTTCCTGCCGTCTCCTCCAGCTCCAGATGACTTGATTTCAAAGTTCAGGTTGTGTGTGAAAACCAAGCGCCAGGGCTGGAGCCCGGAGAGGTCTGACAATGTGACTTCACTGCAAATCACTGTCCCCGCGCCTCGCGTGATGGGAGAAAATTGCAATCTGACAGTCTAATAAATTTGCCCGGCTAATCAGTGGCCGATACACAGATGTCAGTAAAAAAAAACAAAAAAAAAACCCTTGCAAGGAGAAATGACTGAATGTCAAAAATAATACTTTGCCCCCCAGACTTTCTGCTTCCACTGACGATGAATCATCCATTGGCATTAAGCAGCCGCGGCTTTGTTATTAACAATCAATACTGTTAAAACACACCTAAAACTTGACTAAATGCAATTATAGCACATCAAAGAACGTTATTGCTTGGGGGCTTCGTGGCGGCTCAGCGAGGATCAGGAATCCCAGCCTCCCACTCCCTGCCTCCAACGTATCTAGAAAGCAGGGCTGCTTGGACGGCCCTGGAAATCGGGATAGCAGAGCCCGGCTCAGCCGTAGCCTGGATCCGCACCTGCTTCTTGCAGCTGGCTGCAGGTGGGACTGCTGCAGGGTTGGGGGGTGCTTCGCACCCTCGGGATGGGGCGCGCTGGGCTCTGGCAGGCCCCAGACGTGAGTATCGTCGTTCTCAGCAGGGCAGGAGTGCACTGGAATTGCATTGTTGTAGGATGGGATGTTTCGTGCATCCTAAAGGGACACCTGGATCCAATGTCCATCCATCCCCGGCTTCCCCCACCTGGCTGGAGAACCACGAGAGCTTGCGTCTCCTAACTGCACCTGGGGTAGGATGCAGCTCTGGGATCAAGCAGTGGCACTCGCTGGGTCTCAGGTGGGACCTCTCAGTGCATGAGCCATGATGACAGTAAAGCGCCTCTTCTCGACAGGGCCTTACGTCGTGCCCATCCCCGTGGTAGCTGAGCACAGAGGCTCTGGTCCCGGAGCAAGCCCAGAGACTGATGGAAGTGCCACAATGCTGAAAACCGCTCCAAAGCCAGTCAGCGTCCCACAAGTGGGTCTCTTGCTCAGCGCAGTGGGGTTTGCATTGCCTGGAAACAGGGGAAGCCGGGCAAGGCCACCTTTAGCTTCATGCAAAAATGCCCCTGCACCAGTGCGGGGAGCGCAGGCCCCACCAGCCCTCTGGAAGGGGAAGCTAAATTTAGCCGTACAGCACTGCAGAATTAACTCAGGCACAGTGACAATTAGCATAACAATCCTGCCTGCAATTAACTGCAAACGGGTGCTGTCCAAGAGGAAATTATAGAGTGAGGCCCCTCTCATTGCTGCCTTTCAATATTGAGCCAGTTTGAGGTGTCTGCTTTTGTATGGCTTTCCTCTTGGATGACTGCTTCCACAAAATGCATATTTTGGGCGCAGGGAGGGGTTCTTCTGTCTATAACCTTATTTTGATGTGTTATTTGTGCATACATTACAAACACAGCTTTGTGCACCGGGCGAGAATGAATTAGGCTTTGCAAGCAAGCTGTCACCTGCTCTGAGAGGTGTGAAAAAATTATGAGCCGCATTGTACTGGAAACCACAAAGAGTGCTTCCTCTCTGAAGTAAACACGTAAGTTTGAGCGCTGGAGTCGAAACGAAGAGGAGTGCAGCGTTCAGATTTATTTGGTGGGTTTGGGGGGAATTGGAGAACTCTAGTTTCGCCCATGGAAATCCAACCTCCTTGCCTATTATTCACGAAAATAATCACATCCATAATCCTCCCCGCCCAGCCCCAGGAGTTTGCAGAGCGAACCCCCCCCCACCGCTGCTGCTTGCCACTGCACGTTCGTACTTGACTGCCACCCCAGGCACAGGCAGGGGAAGGGGGCTCCACCGACCCCGGCTGGTCGGCTTTTGCCGAGCTTCCCAAGACCTCGAAACGCAGCGCCGGGTGGGTCCCACGGCAATGGCGAGCTGGACCGCCGGAGGCCTGGATCCACCTTGTGCCTCCTCTTGCACAGTCCCCTCCAGACAGGGGTCTGCACCGACTGCAGACGGGCAGCTCGTGCCTGGTCCCTCTTCTCGCTCACACGGCCTGTGCTCCATAGGAGCCCCACTCGCGGCTGCGGGCTCCCCAGCCGGTATCCTTAGCGGCGCTGTTTCCATCGCGGGGAGCACCCTTATCCCAGGGCTTGCAGGGCTGCTGTGTCCTCCTGTGCCCTGAAGTACATCAGCGCTGCCATCCTCACAGCCTGGCCCGCCTGGCAGCGCGGTGGCGAGAGGGAGCTGTGGGGCGCGGGGCACTACGGACGCTCGGGGTGGCGCACTGCCCGCCTGCCCAGCAGCAAGGGTAAACTCCCAGAGCACAGAGCAGGATGGGTGCAAACTTGGAGCTCCCTTGTTCTCTCTCATCGGTGGAAAAGGAGCAAAGTTGGCAGGGACGGTGACCAGGGCTCCCCCATCCCCTGCTTTTCCTTCTCTCCTCACCCCCAGCGGCAGACAGACCAGTTTCACGCCTAGTTTGCTTTCTGTGCTATAATGCAAGCAGAACAGATGGAGAAACGCTCCCACGGTGCTGTATGCAGTGTCCTCCTTTGGATCGGCGAGTGCTGACACCGACTCCCCTCCCTGCCCGGTGCACACGGCTGTCAGGAGCTGGTCGCACCGGTCTGTCTCTGGCAGGGCAGGGCCGTGTGTTACATGGCCTGGGTGGACTTGCCCACAAAGTGGCCTGCTTCTTCCCCGTTGCATTTTCTTTGGTGCTCCCCTCACTGCCGTGCAAGAGCCAAAGCGTTCCCATGGCAGGAACCGGTCCCCTTCCTACACCAGGCGCCAGTGCCAGTCACATCGTTCATGGCACACGGTGACGTGGCATGATGTAAGCGGTGCGATGCGGTACCGCGGTCCAGACGTGACAGCTGCTATCTA